>NC_140944.1:143040139-143162639 GCF_014529385.1 Adiantum capillus-veneris | reverse complement strand
TAAATTATGAGTAGATTAATATGCAAAATGAGTATAAAGTGGGTTAGAGTGATGGGCTAGTGATAGGATGTAGAGTGGATATGAATTGGACACAAAGTGTATAGCATAGGCTTCTTTTATAGAGTTGGGAGAGGGAATTTGATGACCTAATCACAGTGATGTCAAATGTGTAGGCTTCCAAAGTAGAGGGGGTTCTCACTTGTGGTGGTGATGATGTGTCACACACCCCAATAGACTATTGCTCTAAAATCTAAGGGAGAAAGATGTGAGAGCTTTCTCTTACCATCATCTCACTTATGAAAATCTTGTTGAGACAAAATCTTGATAATTATTGAATGGGACAACTCTAAGATGTACTCTTCATGTTGATGTAAGCCTCAAATAGGATTACCTTATTGTTTGGACATTGTGAGCCAGGACCTGTCTTGGCAGTCCATGTGGCCATACCACAACATTACCAAAATTCTCTTGTACCTTGTGTCTTAGCGAAGTAAAGTTTCAATGTTGACCATTTGTGGGTACGTGTGAAATTTTGGCAGCTCTTTATGCTGCAATGGAATACATTTTGTAGCTAGCATGTACCCACCAATGCTAGCGTTATCCTATGGAATAGAGATAAGACATCCTTCTTGCAATTGCAAAGTCCTCTACAAAAGACATGTTTGGACTAATCCATGTGTAAATTAGAGATTTGGGAAGAGTCAAAGGAATCCCATCTCCATTTGTGCATGTAGCATAGAGTAAGAAGGCTACTTGTGTTACATGGGAGACGACTCTCGATACTTGTTGCTAACAATCCACACAAAAGTTAAGGTTAAATTTGACCTACACAACATAAAAAAAGCCGTGCCCTATTAATTGGGTGAACCCTGTGACTATGGTTAAGAGCATGTAAACATTGCATGGAAATTTAAATAGAATTTAGCAATAAACCACAAGACATTATATCAAAATTTAAGTGCAACCGAACAATAAACCACTATACTTAAGAATAGTGATGTTACATGCAAGAGTGTATAAAACAATCACCTCCATGAATAGTGGAAATTTAACAGTGACAACTCCAATCAACAAAATGAAGGGATAAATTTAACATGCATGTCGCGCAAAATTCAAACCCTTAATAATTAGTAAAGGTTGTATACAACAGATCCTTTGTAGTTAATGAATAATATTGCAAATTTGTTAGTAAGATAAACAAGAACTTTAGGTTTATTAGCAAATCACTTGGTGATGTATTTGAAAACACTCCACCATTGAGGTCTTCACAACTCCAACAATTCACATAATCTCCATGGTTGTAACCATGCCTTGGTGAAGGGAGCACATTTGACCGCATGCCCTCGTCATTAAGCTAGATATGTTTTGGTGAAAGAAACTCACTACTAGAAGCGACCAAGGCGTTGTGAATCCCACCTGAAATTGAGGGTCAATTTTTACTTCAATAGTAAAAATATGTCAAGCGTGCATTTAAATTTAAGCACAAGGTAAAAGGGTTAAAGATGGAGCTAGGTTAAAGGTTGAGAGAGGAACCAACACGTTTCGCTCCGTGAGGAGCTCATCAATGGTAGGAAGTAGTAGTAGGGTTTAAAAAGAGTTCTAAAGAGGGAGGGGGAGTTTATATAGAAGGTGGGTTAGGAATAACAAAAAGAAGGGGGGGGGAGGGGGGCGTTGTATGGGAAGTTTTATCTAAAGGCGATTGCAATTTTGAAGATGTCAAGAAAGGTTAAGGGGAAGGGGGTGAGAACAGAGGCTAGTTTAAGGGAGAGGTTTCCCCCAAAAAAAACAAAAGGGGGGGGGGGGGGGGGGGGGGTTTGTTAAGGGAGGTTATCAAGGGGTGTAAAGGGGAAGGAGAAGATTTTTAAACTAAGCTTCGTTAAAAGCAGTCTGGTTCTAAAAAGTTCGATGATAAATACTACCGCTAAAAAATGGAGTCTTTTGATTTTTATAGGGGGGAGGGAAGGGAGTAACTGGCTTGGTGTATTGTAGCGGGTGTATAGTAATGGGAGTGAGCGTAATGCAACTAGAGCGAGTGAGGGAGAGAGGGAAACCAAGAGGGTGGGGGATAGCGTGTTTAGTATCGGGAGGGTGGGGGTTTGCGAGTGAAATAGAGAGAGAGAGAGAGAGAGAGAGAGAGAGAGAGAGAGAGGTGGGATGATTTTTCCATACCAAATGCTTGGGCAAGAAAAACTTTTAGTGGAATTAAGGTAGGTGGTAAGGATATCAACATCGAGAGAGGGTTATGGAGTTTTTCTTACATCAACAAGTTAAGACAAAACTTTTTTAATGGTAAAGATAAAGGGTAGGTGGTAGGGGGGTTTTCTTTACACCATGAGATCAATGCAAAGAAGGGAGTACAATGAGTCGAGCCAAAAAAGGATGGAGAGAGGGAAGCCAAAGTATGCCGAGTTATCTTGTCGAGGGAGGCCCAAAAAAAACGGGGAAAAAGAAATGGCCAAGTAGGGGTGGCCCCAGTATGTGGAGCTATGGGCGTTATCTTGCAAAACACAAAATGGGTGTTAGGGTGTTATGGTAGGGTAAATAATAAAGGGAAATAGGTGTCCTTTAATGTGGTTCTAAGGCTCTAGTTAGGATAGAGCTTAAATTAGGGCCATTAGTCCAACAAAGGGTGGGTTTGTCGAGATGTGCAAGGGTAGGGGAAAGGCTCCAAGATAGATGGAGAGGTTTTTCAATGGTTAGGGTAGGATTAAGTTTCGGAGTTTATGGTGAAAAAGGAAGTTTAAAGATAGTTGGGAGAATGTTTTTGGGTTTTGGAGTTTTGCTTAAAAGAGAAGGTCTCTCTGGGTAAGAGATTGAGCAAAAGATTTTCATTAAAAATCCTCTAGGATGTCCCTTGCAAAGGAGCCTTTGGAAGAAGAGGTTTCTTACGCTCGAGAATCCCATGGAGGTGCTCTCTCTAATGATATAGCATCTGAGCTCTGCATTAATAAAAGCCAACTTCTGGTGGAGAGGGTGCCATGAGATCCAAGGTATGTATTGGTATGAGTTAAGTGGCTTTTGGTGGCAATTAGAGTCTAGAATGCCACATTGGCTAAATCTTTGTCCTTTGTAAAAATGGACATCCAGGATGGTGGGTTCGAAGGTGGAGATGATAGGGGTGATCACTGTATGTTCTTGTAAAGGGACGGCATATGAGTATAAGGTCTTGGAGAGTGTGCTAAGCATGCCCGTCCAGATTCCAAATGCATCATCTATGAATATTTTATAATAAGCCAGGTTGGGGTTGTGGATAAGAGGGGAGTCGTTTTCTAAGTGACAGAGAAATAGGCAGTCATAAACCACTGCAAAGTTTGACCCCATAGCCGTGCCTTTTATTTGTTTCCACACCTTTTCTTTGAAGCAAAGATAATGGTGTGAGAGGATTAGGGTGGCAAGCCAAATGATGAACTCTGTTTTTGGATTATCAAAATGGTTAACGATAGAACTTTTGAGGGCTAGAAGACCTTGGGATATGGGGATGCTAGGGTAGAGAGAGGTCACGTCAAAGGTGAAACGGAGACTCTAGGGAGGGAAGGGTTTAGCTTGGAGATCTATGATGATGGATAGTGAGTCTTTGATGTGTTGTTTTTGTGCAAGGAGGACAGGGTAAAGTTGGTAGTGTAGCCCCCCCCCCCCCCCCCCCCCCCCCCCCCAAGCCGCCTTTTGTCTTTCCCTTCCTCCGCTTTTCAATCATAACCCTAGTCCTCCATCCGTTATAAACCCTCTTTTGGATGTTGATTCTCTAGCCTAAGAAACCTCTTCTTCCAAAGGCCCCTTTGCAGCGGATATCCTAAAGGATTTTTAATGAAAATCTTTTGCTCAATCTCTTACCCGGAGATACCTTCTCTTTTAAGCATAACTCCAAAACCCAAAAACGTTCTCCCAACTATCTTTAAACTTCCATTTTCACCAGAAACTCCGAAACTTAATCCTACCCTAACCATTGGAAAACCTCTCCATCTATCGTGCAACCTTTCCCCCACCCTTGCATATCTTGACAAACCCACCCTTTGTTGGACTAATGGCCATAATTTAAGCTCTATCCTATCTAGAGCCTTAGAACCACATTAAAAGATACCTCTTTCCCTTTATTTTTTACCCTACCATAACACCCATTTTGTGTTTTGCCGGATAACGCCCATAGCTCCACATACTTGGACCACTCCTACTAGGCCATTTCTTTTTCCCCGTTTTTCTTAGCCTCCCCGATAAGATACCTCGACATACCTTGGCTTCCCTCTCTCCCTCCTTTTTTGGCTCGGCTCATTGTATTCCCTAATTGCATTGATCTCATGGTGTAAAGAAAACCCCCTACCACCTACCCTTAACATAAAAAAAGTTTTGCCTTAACTTGTTGATGGAAGAAAAACCCCCTAACCCTCTCTTGGTGTTGATATCCTTACCACCTACCTTAATTCCACTAAAAGTTTTTCTTGCCCGAGCGTTTGTTATGGAAAAATGATCCCACCTCCTCTCTCTCTCTCTCTCTCTCTCCATATATATATATATATATATATATATATATATATATATATATATATATATATATATATATATATATATATATATATATATATATATATATATATATATTTCACTCGCAAACCCCCACCCTCCCTATATTACACACGCTAACCTCCACCCTCTCGGCTTCCCTCCCTCTCACTCACTCTAGTTGCATTACACTCACTCCCATTACTATACACCCGCTACAATACACCAAGCCAACTTCTCCCTCCCCCCCCCTCAAAAAAACTCCATTTTTTAGCGGTAGTATTTATCCTCGAACTTTTTAAAACCAAGCTGCCTTTAACTAAGCTTAGCCTAAAAATCATCTCCTTCCCCTTTACACCCCTTGATAACCTCCCTTAAACAACCCCCTCCCCCTCTTGTTGTTCCCCAATCCACCTCCTCTATAAACTCCCCCTCCCTCTTTAGAACTCTTTTAAAATCCTACTACCACTTTTTACCACTGATGAGCTCCTCACGGAGCGAAACGCGTTTGGTTCCACTCTCAACCCTTAACCTAGCCCCATCCTTAACCCCTTTTCCTTGTGCTTAAATTTAAGTGCTACGCACACTGGACATATTTTTACCATCGAAGTATTATTTTGAAAACATAAGCATTGTGCACTTCTTCCCTCCTCTTCCCCCCCCCCGCCCACCCGCCGCCTTTTGTCTTTCCCGTCCTCCGCTTTTCAACCCAAACCCTAGTCCTCAACCTGTTATAAACCCTCTTTTGGATGTTGATTCTTCTTTGTTCCCTTAGATTAACGGACCCGGATTGTGGTTTAACTTTAAAACCTGAGTTCCCTTGGATACCTACGTTTTTCTAAACTTTAAAGCCTTATTAGTGTAGTATACTTCTTCACCTCCAACATTTAAGAGGTAAACTGCTAACCTCTTGTTCTTCTGCCCTTGTAACCACCACCCGACTCCCCCCGTACACAGAGTTAACTTTCACACCACTCATCTTTGAATTTTCCTGGCAACCTGCGTTATGCAGGTCGGCTTACTCCCTCAGGCAACCCCGGCAACTCGCACTCACCTTACCTAACACACTGTTGCAGACTCATCGCCTTGGTTACCTCTGTAGCACTCATCGCCTTCGCCTTCGCTGCCCCTCATTGCACTCACCTTTACCACCCTTGCATTACCTAACTCCTTCTAACCCTGCACTTTGCCTATCACATGTCGTATCACGCTACGATACGCCAACATCAAGCATAGCTTCACATAGGTCAAGCTTTGCATAACGATGCGCCAACATCAAGCATTATATATATATATATATATATATATATATATAATTTCTTTGTCTTGGATGGTTTCCTACGATGATGAGTTACGATGGAACGTCCTTAGGAGAGGTCTTGAGTACAAAACTTGTCAAATAGACCTATGTGTTCTTAGGATTGTTCCTATGACATTGAAACTTCTCTCCTCCTTCTTTAAATCTCTAGGCATAGATTATGTATCATAATTATACATCCCTTCTATTAACTCAAGGACCCTCACTACGACGAGCGAATGAAAGAGAGAAATCCATATATTTCTCCTACAATCTTGTTCCTTCGATGCTTATTAATACATTGTAATTAAATTCACTCCATACTTAATTCTTCTACAACCTCTTTTATTCCATGACAATTCATCTTAATTAAATTCTTAACTAAGCAAAGTTTATCTTAATTGAATTATATAACAATTTTATGAACCTATGGGAAAAAAATAGTAATACCAAGCATCATACTAATAAGATAAGTAAAGAAAACTTAGCTATGGGATTTAATTGGTCATGAATCTCATCGTCTCCGTGATCTAGCATTGCGAGGAGCCTTTTTACCTTGCTCTCGTACCACTGCTATAGAAGGAGAGCGAGGCGTGCCTGCAAAATACATAAAACAACATGTTGTGGGTAATAAATTGACAAATTTGCATACCTGACGTACTGCACATACACAATATCAAAGCTATACATGGTCTGAGCAAGACAAAGAGCAAGAGAGAGAGTAGGATGACACATGCAAGTGCACCTCCTAGAAGGGAGTGCTACACTGGCACAATGAGAGAGGAGAGCTGAGAAAAGAGAAGATGAATACAAACACTAGATGCAATCTCCCCCCGTGCAAGACTGAGCATTTTCCTCTTGCACGCATTTATTTATAGATTGATAAATGCTCAAAAGTGATTACAAATTGTCCACACGAACATAAATTGATTGTTGCTCATAAAGAGCATTTGAATAATAAAATATCCATAAGTGTTATCATATCCCATCGTCTTTGAATGCCCCAATGCTTCTCTCTCTCTCTCTCTCTCTCTCTCTCTCTCTCTCTCTCTCTCTCTCTCTCTCTCTCTCTTTGAGTTGCTGCATAAAAACTAGAGAGCAAAGTTGCACTAATCTAGCAAATTGATCAGCAATTAATTGTGCATATGGAGTCTGATTAGAGCAAGAGGATAGTCAATGGATTGCTCTCGACAAGGCATTCTCACACACACAAAACCAATTCTACAAAACACCTAATGGAGATATTGATTGAAGAAGACAATTATGCCAAAAAACACACTAAATGCAATGGCTAATTAAAGATGAAAACTATGCAAGAAACAAAAACCGAATGCGACTTCCTCCTCTTCTAATCACCTAAGGGTAGTGGAGCATGCTCATGCCCAAGCGGTGATTAGAGTAGAATTATTGAGAGCACTAATGCATTAGTAATTAATAGGCCTAGGTGTGAAGCGTCGGCTCTGATACCACATGAAAGGGAATGGCGTTATGGTGGAAACATTAATGAGCCATTCATGGTGCAATTAGTGTGTTAGATTAGATAGAAAGATTCACACTAATGCTAGTAGTAAATTATGAGTAGATTAATATGCAAAATGAGTATAAAGTGGGTTAGAGTGATGGGCTAGTGATAGGATGTAGAGTGGATATGAATTGGACACAAAGTGTATAGCATAGGCTTCTTTTATAGAGTTGGGAGAGGGAATTTGATGACCTAATCACAGTGATGTCAAATGTGTAGGCTTCCAAAGTAGAGGGGGTTCTCACTTGTGGTGGTGATGATGTGTCACACACCCCAATAGACTATTGCTCTAAAATCTAAGGGAGAAAGATGTGAGAGCTTTCTCTTACCATCATCTCACTTATGAAAATCTTGTTGAGACAAAATCTTGATAATTATTGAATGGGACAACTCTAAGATGTACTCTTCATGTTGATGTAAGCCTCAAATAGGATTACCTTATTGTTTGGACATTGTGAGCCAGGACCTGTCTTGGCAGTCCATGTGGCCATACCACAACATTACCAAAATTCTCTTGTACCTTGTGTCTTAGCGAAGTAAAGTTTCAATGTTGACCATTTGTGGGTACGTGTGAAATTTTGGCAGCTCTTTATGCTGCAATGGAATACATTTTGTAGCTAGCATGCACCCACCAATGCTAGCGTTATCCTATGGAATAGAGATAAGACATCCTTCTTGCAATTGCAAAGTCCTCTACAAAAGACATGTTTGGACTAATCCATGTGTAAATTAGAGATTTGGGAAGAGTCAAAGGAATCCCATCTCCATTTGTGCATGTAGCATAGAGTAAGAAGGCTACATGTGTTACATGGGAGACGACTCTCGATACTTGTTGCTAACAATCCACACACAAGTTAAGGTTACAATTGACCTACACAACATAAAAAAAGCCGTGCCCTATTAATTGGGTGAATCCTGTGCGACTATGGTTAAGAGCTTGTAAACATTGCATGGAAATTTAAGTAGAATTTAGCAATAAACCACAAGACATTATATCAAAATTTAAGTGCAACCGAAGAATAACCACTATACTTAAGAATAGTGATGTTACATGCAAGAGTATACAAAACAATCACCTCCATGAACAGTGGAAATTTAACAGTGACAACTCCAATCAACAAAATGAAGGGATAAATTTAACATGCATGTCGCGCAAAATTCAAACCCTTAATAATTAGTAAAGGTTGTATACAACAGATCCTTTGTAGTTAATGAATAGTATTGCAAATTTGTTAGTAAGATAAACAAGAACTTTAGGTTTATTAGCAAATCACTTGGTGATGTATTTGAAAACACTTCACCATTGAGGTCTTCACAACTCCAACAATTCACATAATCTCCATGGTTGTAACCATGCCTTGGTGAAGGGAGCACATTTGACCGCATGCCCTCGTCATTAAGCTAGATATGTTTTGGTGAAAGAAACTCACTACGAGAAGCGACCAAGGCGTTGTGAATCCCACCTGAAATTGAGGGTCAATTTTTACTTCAATAGTAAAAATATGTCAAGCGTGCATTTAAATTTAAGCACAAGGTAAAAGGGTTAAAGATGGAGCTAGGTTAAAGGTTGAGAGAGGAACCAACACGTTTCGCTCCGTGAGGAGCTCATCAATGGTAGGAAGTAGTAGTAGGGTTTAAAAAGAGTTCTAAAGAGGGAGGGGGAGTTTATATAGAAGGTGGGTTGGGAATAACAAAAAGGGGGGGGGGGGGGGGGGGGGGGAGGGGGCGTTGTATGGGAAGTTGTATCTAAAGGGGATTGCAATTTTGAAGATTTCAAGAAAGGTTAAGGGGAAGGGGGTGAGAACAGAGGCTAGCTTAAGGGAGAGGTTTCCCCCAAAAAAAACAAAAGGGGGGGGGGGTGGGGGGGGGGGGGGTGTTAAGGGAGGTTATCAAGGGGTGTAAAGAGGAAGGAGAAGATTTTTAAACTAAGCTTCATTAAAAGCAGTCTGGTTCTAAAAAGTTCAATGATAAATACTACCGCTAAAAAATGGAGTCTTTTTATTTTTATAGGGGGGAGGGAAGGGAGTAACTGGCTTGGTGTATTGTAGCGGGTGTATAGTAATGGGAGTGAGCGTAATGCAACTAGAGCGAGTGAGAGAGAGGGAAACCAAGAGGGTGGGGGTTAGCGTGTTTAGTATCGGGAGGGTGGGGGTTTGCGAGAGAGAGAGAGAGAGAGAGAGAGAGAGAGAGAGAGAGAGAGGGAGGTGGGATGATTTTTCCATACCAAATGCTTATGCAAGAAAAACTTTTAGTGGAATTAAGGTAGGTGGTAAGGATATCAACATCGAGAGAGGGTTATGGAGTTTTTCTTACATCAACAAGTTAAGACAAAACTTTTTTAATGGTAAAGATAAAGGGTAGGTGGTAGGGGGGTTTTCTTTACACCATGAGATCAATGCAAAGAAGGGAGTACAATGAGTCGAGCCAAAAAAGGATGGAGAGAGGGAAGCCAAAGTATGCCGAGGTATCTTGTCGGGGGAGGCCCAAAAAAAACGGGGAAAAAGAAATGGCCAAGTAGGGGTGGCCCCAGTATGTGGAGCTATGGGCGTTATCCTGCAAAACACAAAATGGGTGTTAGGGTGTTATGGTAAGGTAAATAATAAAGGGAAATAGGTGTCCTTTAATGTGGTTCTAAGGCTCTAGTTAGGATAGAGCTTAAATTAGGGCCATTAGTCCAACAAAGGGTGGGTTTGTCGAGATGTGCAAGGGTAGGGGAAAGGCTCCAAGATAGATGGAGAGGTTTTCCAATGGTTAGGGTAGGATTAAGTTTCGGAGTTTATGGTGAAAAAGGAAGTTTAAAGATAGTTGGGAGAATGTTTTTGGGTTTTGGAGTTTTGCTTAAAAGAGAAGGTCTCTCTCGGTAAGAGATTGAGCAAAAGATTTTCATTAAAAATCCTCTAGGATGTCCCTTGCAAAGGAGCCTTTGGAAGAAGAGGTTTCTTACGCTCGAGAATCCCATGGAGGTGCTCTCTCTAATGATATAGCATCTGAGCTCTGCATTAATAAAAGCCAACTTCTGGTGGAGAGGGTGCCATGAGATCCAAGGTATGTATTGGTATGAGTTAAGTGGCTTTTGGTGGCAATTAGAGTCTAGAATGCCACATTGGCTAAATCTTTGTCCTTTGTAAAAATGGACATCCATGATGGTGGCTTCGAAGGTGGAGATGATAGGGGTGATCACTGTATGTTCTTGTAAAGGGATGGCATATGAGTATAAGGTCTTGGAGAGTGTGCTAAGCATGCCCGTCCAGATTCCAAATGCATCATCTATGAATATTTTATAATAAGCCAGGCGCCAACCTCATCTGTTCGGCCTCGTCAGCTATCCTCACCTTTTCGGCTTCTTCGACTATCCTCTTTGGTGATTGCATGCAGTGCAATAGCCCGCAAGCCTCACCGTTTCAGCCCACCAACCTCACCGTTTTGGCTTCTCCCGCCAACCTCACTACTTCGGCTTCTCTCAACTTACCTCACCATTTCAGCCCCCGCCTACCTCACCGTTTCGTCTCCTCTCGACTATCCATTATGGTAGGATTTCCCTACTTGCAAAGTTTTAGTTTTAGTAAAAGAGGCTCGTCACTTTGGAGGCCATATTCCCTTACTACCATAGTGTAAGAGGCACGTCAACCTGGTATATAACTTAGTAGCTTGGTACTAACCCCCGACTTCACCAAAAATAACTCTTAATCGAACCCAATTAAGCATGGATTCACCAACTCCAACACCTTCTGCCACCACAATCCTCAATGATCCCTTGACCCCGATCGAGGAGCCACACGCGTTAACAACCTCTTCTTGGATAATAATCTCTCACTGGATCACCTCACACTTGACCCCTACAAGAACAACACCGCGACGAACTCGATTACCTCTCAGAGGAATCCTTCGACTTCTCCCCCAACCCTCACTGAGCCAATATCCGCCTCGACCCCAGTCTAGACAATGAACCCACCTCACCCAACCCTAATCCTCCTAAGAAAACCAAACCTAACCTTTGTATCACCCTCTCCACTAGAAAACGCCAATCCTCCTCACCTAGCATGTTGAGTCCCTCCTCTCACCCACCACCAACTACAAGTTTCACTCCCTCCTCTTCACCCAAGGCCCCCACCTCCGCTTCACCGATATCACGTCTCCTTTCCCTCGCAAAACCCAAGGAGTTCGAAGACATCATCAACCTCTCACTAGTTGAATTCAAGAAGTTACATCAAAAGCTAACCAAAGCCTCCTTGCACACCACTCACTTGGTAGAACTTCATAAAAACAATGTCAATCCCAATAGCCTCAACATGAAACCACCACGCTTACTTTTGGAAGATACCCAAGCCCAAGCTCTCCTTAATGCCAAGTTCACCGCCCTTACAATCCAATATCAAATGGGTTGTACTCTAGCCCTCACCCAAGCCCAAAAGCTTCTAGTGCAAAACCTACAAACTAAACTTGAAGGATATCACCTTGAAGTAGAAAGCTGCCTCACCGATCTTGTGAACAAGCTCTCTTGTATCACCTTGCCCCGATTAGCCTCTTGCAATTGGCACCAATACTTAAGGGATCGGAAGGAATCCTCTCTTCTCAGCATTTTTTCTCCCTAACGCAATCCATTATCGTTAACTCTCACTTGGCCTCCTTAAAGGAAGAAGAAGCTCACAACGCTAGGAAACTCTCCATTGCTACCATGAAAAAGGGAATCCTACACCTCCCAAAGGAGCAAACTATCAAAGAGCTTGTGGAACTTGAAGTTCAAAAACATTTCAAATCCCTCCCGTTTTCCAAATCCCCTACTATTGCAACACCCACCTCCACCAATCCCCACTACTTCAAAACTTTAAGTCACCCTCCTCCCTCCAAAGCCCCTTTTTGCCCCCCTAGATCCTCCCACCCTACCCACAACCATCCAAGGATTTCGCCCACCCCTCCCATCTTTCACACTCTTTCTTATCCCCTACCAAATCTCTTAACCAATCTTCCAAAAACCTACCATCCCCCTCTCCACCGTGTTCCCCACCTTCTAAAAAAACTTTTAAGTACCCCACACCCAAAGAGCCTACTTTAGCTCCTAAATATCTTCTCAATCACATTCACAACCTCTTCTCACCTAAAATCCCTCCTCCTTCCATCACTGAACCCTTCCCTTACAACAAGTTTACCAAACCTTCTAAATACAACAAACCTACTAACCTAAACCTAAACCTCAATCGTGATAACAACAGTGTTGGCAATCGCAACCGAGATGGCAACCGTAATGACAACTCTGAGGATAACTGTGATGGCAACCGCAATGGCAATGATGTGGGAAAAGGGAGAAGGAGGAGGGATTAGGGCCTTCACATCCATTGTCTTGGATTCACTTTCTTTTTAGCAAGCCCCCCCTCCTCCCGAACCTTTGGATTGGTTCCTCCCTCGCTACCTCACCATCTTCCACACAAATCCCCCCCACCTCTATCGATGGGCCTATGAAAAGAAGAAGAAGAAGAAGTAGGCAAATTTTTTGGCTTCCTCTCACTAATCCACATGCCTATCAACTCATGCTTTTTGGTAAGCTTCCTCACACTCACTTGTTATTAACCCTACCGCTAGTTTTGTACATAAACTAACCACCCGTCCCCTCTCTTTCAGCGAAAGTAAATGCTTAGACTTAGGACTCAAATACATCCCCCCACCCAAGCTCATCTTCCAAGCCCACGACGCCTTGATTAGGAACCTTCAACTCAAAGTGTTCTTTCAAAATTCACCTTCCAACCCACCCTCCCCTTCCAAATCCCCTAAACCCTCTTGGATGCCCCCCTCCTTGGACCCTCAGTTAGAAAACATCGCACTTCAAAACCACCTCAATCTAATTTTTGCACTTTCAAGCTATAACGCCTCACACTCTAAATTTCCAAATTTTGTCAAACAAGCCCTTAAAATCCTTTCTAAGGACACCCCCATAATCATTAAACCGGCCGATAAAAGCGTAGGCCTCACCATCCTCTGGTATGATCAAGAGGCCCTTAGGCAACTCAATGACCAATCCACTTATCAGCCCATCACCCTACCGCCACACAACTACCTCACTTCCATACTCTACTCCATCACCATCAAATACACTCTCCTCACTCAAGAAGAATCAACCTTTATTCTTGCACCAATTTCCAAACCCTTAAACCTTGCCCTATCCAGTTCCTTATAAACCTTCACTTGTAACCCGCCCCATTTACTCCTATCGAGGATACCTGTTAGAAATGCCTCCAAATGGCTACACTACCAACTTTACCCTATCCTCCTTGCACAAAAACAACACCTCAAAGACTCACTATCCCTCATCATAGATCTCCAACCTAAACCCTTCCCTCCCCACAGTCTCCTTTTCACCTTTGACGTGACCTCTCTCTACCCTAGCATCCCCATATCCCAAGGTCTTCTGCCCTCAAAAGTTCTATCGTTAACTATTTTGATAATCCAAAAACGGAGTTCATCATCTCGCTTGCCACCCTAATCCTCTCATACCATTATCTTTGCTTCAAAGAAAAGGTGTGGAAACAAATAAAAGGCACGGCTATGGGGTCAAACTTTAGTGGTTTATGCCTGCCTATTTCTCTGTCACTTAGAAAACCACTCCCCTCTTATCCACAACCCCAACTTGGCTTATTATAAAAGATTCATAGATGATGTATTTGGAATCTGGACGGGCACGCTTAGCACACTCTCCAAGACCCTAGACTCCTATGTCGTCCATTTACAAGAACATATAGTGATCACCCCTGTCATCTCCAGCTTCGAAGCCACCATCCTGAATGTCCATTTTTACAAAGGACAAAGATTTAGCCAATGTGGCATTCTAGACTCTAATTGCCACCAAAAGCCACTTAACTCATACCAATACATACCTTGGATCTCTTGGCACCCTCTCCACCAGAAGTTGGCTTTTATTAAAGCAGAGCTCATATGCTATATGATTAGAGAAAGCACCTCCATGGGATTGTGGAGCCTAAGAAACCTCTTCTTCCAAAGGCTCCTTTGCAGGGGATATCCTATAGGATTTTAAATGAAAATCTTTTGCTCAATCTCTTACCAAGAGAGACCTTCTCTTTTAAGCAAAACTCCAAAACCCAAAAACGTTCTCCCAACTATCTTTAAACTTCGTTTTTCACCAGAAACTCCGAAACTTAATCCTACCCTGACCATTGGAAAACCTCTCCATCTATCTTGCAGCCTTTCCCCCACCCTTGTACATCTCGACAAACCCACCCTTTGTTGCACTAATGGCCCTAATTTAAGCTCTATCCTAACTAGAGCCTTAGAACCACATTAAAGGACACCTCTTTCCCTTTATTTTTTACCCTACCATAACATCCTAACACCCATTTTTTGTTTTGCAGGATAACTTCCATAGCTCCACATACTTGGGCCACCCCTTACTTGGCCATTTCTTTTTCCCCTTTTTTTGGGCCTCCCTCGACAAGATACCTCGACATACCTTGGCTTCCCTCTCTCCCTCCTTTTTTGTCTCCGCTCATTATACTCCTTTCTTTGCATTGATCTCATGGTGTAAAGAAAAACCCCCTACCACCTACCTATATTACACTCGCAAACCCCCACCCTCCCTATATTACACACGCTAACCCCCACCCTCTCGGTTTCCCTCTCTCTCACTCCATTTAGTTGCATTACACTCGCTCCCATTACTATATACCCGCTACAATACACCAAGCCAACTTTTCCCCTTCCCCCCTCCTCCCTAAAAAAAAAAACTCCGTTTTTTAGCGGTAGTATTTATCCTCGAACTTTTTAAAACCAAGCTGCCTTTAACTAAGCTTAGTCTTAAAATCCTCTCCTTCCCCTTTACACCCCTTGATAACCTCCCTTAACCCTCCCCCCCCCCCCCCCCCCCCCCCCCCCCCCCCTTTTTTTTAATAAGGGAAACCTCTCCCTTAAACTAGCCTATGTTCTCACCCCTTCCCCTTAACCTTTCTTGAAATCTTCAAAATTGCAATCCCCTTTACGCACAACTTCCCATACACCCCCCTCCACGTTGTTGTTCCCCAACCCAC
Source organism: Adiantum capillus-veneris (assembly GCF_014529385.1). Taxonomy (NCBI): domain Eukaryota; kingdom Viridiplantae; phylum Streptophyta; class Polypodiopsida; order Polypodiales; family Pteridaceae; genus Adiantum; species Adiantum capillus-veneris. The sequence continues at coordinate 143,147,296 of NC_140944.1, read as the reverse complement.
CTCCTATATAAACTCCCCCTCCCTCTTTATAACTCTTTTTAAATCCTACTACTACCTCCTATTGATGAGCTCCTCTCAGATCGAAACGCGCTTGGTTCCTCTCTCAACCCTTAACCTAGCCCCATCCTTAACCCCTTTATCTTATGCTTAAATTTAAGTGCTACACACGTTTGACATATTTTTACCATTAAAAAATGATCAAGACCACAATTTGTATCTAACAAGTCTCTTCTCGTTGAGATTCATACCCTACATTTTTACCACTCTTCGAGTCAACAAGCCCTACTTCCCACCAATGTGTGTACATACTACTTGCACTTAGAAAAACCCATTCGTGTCACATTTGAGTGTCTGTTAATTATATTTGGCTAACTCTAGTCCTCTACAGTTTTGTGTCCATCAATTAGCCGCGGCCTCGGAAGTTGGGTTGTCTCAGCTTGTCTGCCCCTTGGTCAAAAAGTCTCTAAAGAGTGAGCAATTTCTTTCACCTGAAGAATGGCATGTGCCCTCCTGATCACTATATGCTTCTTTTGTCAACTACTCAATCTTAAAGCCTGCAAAGGGTTTGCCTCTTTCGCCTCGCCCCCCGCCTTTTCCAGCGTGATAGTAGAATAGAGTGTTGCAAGCAGGCCAGCAAGAGTTCTGCCTACGACCCAGGTATGCTCAAAAAGCTCCTCATCATTAGCAGAGAATGCAGCTGTAAGCAGAGAAAGGTTTTTAAATAGAGGTGATTGAGAAGACGGAAAGCTACTGAGAAGAGAATGTGAGAGAATATTTGGTGCCAATATGTACAAGGGCTTCCACATTTTGTTAAGTTGAAGCATGGTCAAGCAGATCTAGCTCTTACAAATCTTTGTAAGCCATTCCCTTGTTCTTATCAGGAGGAAAGAGTTAATGGGCACAGAGGGTGTTTCCGTGATCAAATATGTCATTGTCCAGTCCTTTTGCAGATGCCAGAGATGCAAGATGCCCCTTTTCTTTGCAGAATTGGGTATTTGATATCTCTGCTTTAGTTTGCCTCTAGAGGAACAAGCAGACAAAAATTCTGAAACCATCCTAGTTACAGAATTGCAAGTGTTCAAAGCTTTGAGCTTTGAGGTGAGGTTTGAGGGACGGAACTGGGAAGATTAAAAGAGGAATGCAGAACAACCAGAGAATTTGCAAAGCACTTGTGGGTTTTTTCGTGAAGATAGTGAAAAAATAAGAGGGAGAACAGACCCAAAAAGGAAGTATGTCAGATCGAGAAGGTTGCACGGGTGCTTGCCCTTCCCCCCCTCAACTACAGCTGTATCAAACCATTATTTTTGCTACCCCTGTGCTCTTTGCCTTCATGCTGCTACTCATGTTCTGCCTTCTTTACTTTCGGAGGCACAGTCGGGCAGCAAGCATTCATGCCCACATCCGGGCCCAGATTTTTGCGGAGAGCCTCCTTGCTACAGTAAGCACGATTTGTTGTATAAATGTTCTGCCCGGGTGTAGCCCTCATTTTATAGATACAATCATATTGGCACTCATGTAAGCATATACATATTGAAAGAACATCACACATACAAGCAGACACGTTGCACACTTGCTCATGCAAACTGCACCCTTATGTTATATTCTTTTGTTTGTTGATTCACTCTCCGATCATGTTCGAGCAGGCACTAATGACAAATTCGTGATACGCCATTGTGCACTATGCTGGCCAGCATGCTATTACATGTCTTGCTTTCCAGGGTGCATCATCTTCTGCCTATCTGCTGAGCAGGATTGTATTTATTTACGTCTAAGTAAACGATAGCCTACATTTTATGCATTGAGTAGCTTTGGTTTACACTTTCCATGCACCATAAACTTTGAACTCTCTCTCTCTCTCTCTCTCGTCGGATAGATCTTTAAGGTCTCTTGGGATAGTTTCCTACAACGTTAAAACTCTCTTCTTCTTCTTCTTCTTCTTCTTCTTCCCTCTCCACCTCCACACATGCACGCACACACTCAGACTGGGTCGTTTGTCTGCGTTCTCCTTCCCTTACCATTTGTTACCTCACCACACAACGACAACAACATGAAGTGCATAACTAAAGGTTACCTCACCACAAAGAGCTTCGAGCGCTGCGGTGGCTCGTTTCGTCACCCCATAGTGGTGTTCTCGACTTAAAACCCTCGCCCGTGATTTTCTTTGCAATGAAAAGCAAGTGGAAGTGCTTCATTGATGAGGGGAAATTTTAGCCACAGTTCCGGCAGGTCGGAAAAGGTGTTTGTAACTTTTGCTTCACGCTCCATCATGAGGCTTGTTCAAATGACATGGAAACGTACTTACAAGATTTGCTTCCACCACAATGTCAATGACACGATCCTTGTGTGGTTGGGAGGAGGTGTTGGAGGAAGATCATCAAGGAGAAATAAGTGATTAAACTTCTCAAAAAACTTGCCGTACTTGTTAGGAATTCCCAAGTTCTTCAATGTAGGATGGATATAGACGATTGGGTTCCTTGATGCAACTCTCTTTGCTTGGATGTGAGACACGAGAGGGAGAGAAGGGATCCCATGCTCTTCTCGGAGAAGGATATGCTACATGACATGATCTTGATCAAGAGCGCAAGCTTATCCTAACTAGTATTGGGTTCCCAACTAGTATTGGGTTTGAATTTGCTAAACAACTCAATGCCCAAAATCACATCACACCCAACAAGTTAAGAGACTAGGAAATGACAATCAAACTGTCTTGTTGATTGAAATTAACATTGTTAACCTTGTGAAGGAGAGAGGTTGCTTTGAGAAAATGCTTGCATTGTAGGAGTGGGGGTATTCTGAAGACGTGCATACTTATCCGAAGCCTCATTAATAATTGTCAAGGTTTGCCACCTCTTTGGCGAGTCTTGGTAGAGTTTCTAGCATAGAAACAAGGGAATGGGGAACGGGGACCTACTGGGGAATGACTGTCTTGGAGGAAGGGATAGGCAAAAACTTTACTTCACTTGAACACAATAAAGGAGAAAGACGCACAGAGAGAGAGAAAAGAGAGACGGCACGGCATGTCGGGTCCCAACCACCCTCAAAGGCCCCCTTGCTGTGTTGCCAAAGCAAGTACTTGCTCAAATGCTGATACAATGGTCCTAGATGATGAGATGCTGATGGGAACTTGATGTAGATGCATGGTTCTACGAGGCTAAGGCTGAAATGCAAAAACGCTAGGGATTCTTCTTGGCTGAGGTTCTGCAAATGTTGCCGATGAAGGGCTGAAATTGCTGATGCTGATGCTGAAAACACTGATGGTACTGGGCTGAAAATGCTGTTTGTACTGGGCTGGAAACGCTGGTGGTACTGGGCTGAAAACGCTGATGGTACTGGCTTGGAAACGCTGGTGGTACTGGGCTGAAAATGCTGGTACTGATGGAAATGCTGGAGTGTTGCTGAAAACGCTAGGTACTGGGTCCTTGTACTGCGGTGCTGCGGGTACTTGTTCTTGCCTTCAAGTGTGAGCCCCCTTGTCAGAGTGTGCAGCGGAAGGGGGGGAGAGAGAGACAATGGCACCAAGAGAAAGAGAGAGAGAGAAGAGACATGAGAGGAGACAGATGGTGGAAAGGCTGGCAGTCCAATAACTCAAGATGGCGAACTCTTTACAAGACAAGACAAGACAAATGAGAAAGAGGGTGCCCCCCCTCCTATACATAGGAGAATAGGGGCTGGTCGGGCAATAATCCTCAATATAGCCCAAAGACCTAAAAATATGACCCTCCAATATAAATGGGGGCATATGTGACCAAAACAGGTCTAAAATGGGAAATGTTCTGAACAACCATAAGTGTGCCTGAGATCCTTGTCCAACAGGTGTAGGGGTGGCCAACCCACAACCAAGGGCCAGTGCACGTGAGTGGTGATGCACGTGAGTGGTGAGGGGCCTGTAGACAATGTGTGAAGCATCTGGAGATGAATGAAAATTTAACACCCCCCCTCAACAACAGATGCAGAGAAGCTGTCGAGGAGAATGCAGCACGCGTGGTAAATTTGGAGAAGATGTAAATCCCGGGAGAAAAGGATGAGGAGCGCCAGCCAAACAACACGACAATCCGCATAGCACCAATGTGATGGTGAGGAAACTTCGATTAAGTCGCACAAGGAAGCTGATGGAGTGGCAAGCTACGGAATAAGTCACTGAAGAGGATATATATAGGGAAATGACCTAAGATGAGCGTACAATAGCCCATCGGTGATGATCACCACTGAGATAGAGGAACCCAGTGTAGCAGCATGAGACAAGACGGGGAGTATAATGAGGGGAACCCCCTTGAAGAGGAACACTGTGACCACAAGGAGAGGAAACTACCGAGGTGGGAAACCGGTAGCATATCCAAGTCAAAGAAGCTCTAGCAGAAGAGGGAGGAAGAGCATGAAGAAGAGGCTCAATAGGGAAGGCATTGTCCATTATAGTAGACAAGATGACTGGATAAGCAATCGATCCCTGTGTAGAGACCGCAATATTTGCAATCTTCCGAGAGAAGAGTCGTCTCGATGGTATATAAGCTGCATTATGATCTGCCATTTCATGGTAGACACACAATATCGGACAAAAGAGTTAGAGGAGATCCTGGGGAAGTCAACCTGTGGGAGCACATCCACGACCAGGGTCTGGACAAAAAATCCAAAGAGAGTTTGCAAGTGCAAGTCGTGAAGACACGTGACATAGGAGAAAACCCCCCCTGGGAAAGTAATGGAGTGTGGTGAGGTAAAGGATCGCTGAGGATGCATCGGGAAGAATGACCAGTGATGTAGAAGTCGTAGCCTCGGAGTAGACCAACAAAGCAAGGATCATCCAGGAGGTCTTCACCGTGTAAGTAGTGCATAGGTCCATCCAAACTGCAAGTGGAGGAGCCACAAGGCCAAGCAGAAGCAAGGAAGAGGCTCTACCAAGTAGAGGCAAGGCAAAAGAGCCACCATGGAGCAGTGTGCCAGAAGAGACCATGCAGGCATCCAAATGCCAAAGGATACTCACATCTAGGAGTACATGTCCAACAGAAGTGTCTGACGTGCCAAGAGGCACGGGTCTGTCATACAGAGAACCAATGAAGGAGGTGGATAGGGCAATCCCAACTAGAGAGATAGTAGTCGAGGGAGAAGTAGCGGTGGAAAACACAAGCCACGTCCACATAAGTACCTGTACCAATCCAATCCCCTTCATCTTCCTGAGGGAGAGAGAGCCTCTAGGAGGGAAGATCTGCAATGTCGAGGGAGATCCGTCCGTTGTGCCAGAACCTATGTCTGAGTCCACTCTCAATGTCGGAGGAGAAGGAGCAAAGCTGAAATGCGATGTGAAACATGCCGTGAAAGCGCCACACCAGTGCGGGTAGGGGGTAAAGACCTGGGAATTAGGAAGGGAATCTGAGAACTCACTAAAGAGGCTAAGGTAAGGCGCTGTCCATGCCAAAAAACGAAGCAATAGGGGGCTGAAAACGCTGCTGTAAATAGAGTATTCAGCAATCCATTCAGTGTCGAAAGGTACCGGATGCCAGAGCTTGGGGCAAGAGGACGGTAGGGGCACCAAAGAACCGGCTGAAAATCAGCAAAACAGTCCCATAATCTGAAGTGGAAGGTCAATAGTCGGTATGGGCAGCAATGGAAAAAGCTTCTCGTGGCCGAGGAGATGTAGATCCGGCATGGAAGAGGCCAATCACTGATGGGTACAAAACTGAAAACGCAAGGTGTGTGTGCCTCCCTTCTGCAATACGCTGTGTAGCAAGCTAAAACGCAAGCCTACAGGTGCCCAAAAAACGCTAGGTGTAAAGGAGGACCCCTCTGCTGCAAAAACGCCAGGCCAGCAAAAACGCTAGGTTGCTGAGAATCGTAAGCAGAATAGAGGGTAGAGGAGAAGGCGCTATGAGGTGGAGGAGGATGGCGGTGAAGAGGAGAGATGTAGAAGCAAAAAACGCCAGCTGGCTGCCCAAAACGCTAGGGTGAAAAAACTCACGTGATACATCCAACCCTATGTGTCCGTGGACAAGCTACAGCATGACCAGGGTTCAGTTCAGTCAAGTCAGTCTAGAATAGGAAATGATGTGGCACTTTTGTGAGTCTGTTCGCAGACCGTGCATGTTCGGACACTCAGGTTAGATGCATATCCTCCGGTTGCACACAGCATGATCATCAACATTCCCATCAGATTCCATCAGGATCATTTTACAGAGCAGAAAACCTATTTTTCCTATTTTTGACATTTTTCACTTATTTATTAAGTGACTTTTGTTGGGAAACTGGGTAGGGCAAATTCCATAAGATAATATATAAGAAACCAGGGCTAGCATTCCACAGCAGACGAGGCAGCAGGAGCATTGCTCAACAGGCAACTTCTCAAGCCAGAACTTCCAAGAACCCTAGCGTTTTCACCATTGAAGGCCTGGCGTTTTTCAGCTTATGACCAGCGTTTTCAGCAGCCTTGACGAGTGTTTCTAAGTCAACAGACTTCCGTCGTCAAGCAGCATCAGATCGGCACTTTGGAGCCCCATCAAGCTAGCGTTTTTCAGCCCTAAGTTCAGCGTTTTCCAGCCACAAACTTCAGCATTTTTGGCCTAGAACACCAGCAATCTTAGCAATAGTTTCAGCGTTACCAAGGCCAACATCTCAACGGTTTTCATGGACTGCTATTCAGCGTTTTTAAAGGACAGCAAAACAGCGTTTTTTCCAGCAGCATAACAGCGTTTTTCTTGAGCAGTAATACAGTAGCAAAGCATTTCAAAGCATTCAATTTTCAGCCCTAGTTTTGTCATCGTCGGCACCACCGTCGGCCTCGACATAGCATCACTTAGATTTGCGTCAGCATCTTGTACCAGATTGGGCAATCAATAGCATAGACCTCTCGCGCCATCGAGAGAGGGGCCCTTGGAGGAGGGTTTGACAACTCGTTTGGTGTCGTATTCTTCTCTCTCTATCTCTCAGTCTCAACACCTTCATGCACAGTGTCTATCCACTTGTTTGTGATCACTTGCACTCTCTCACTACAGGAACGGAAGGTTCTCCCTTCCGTAAGTAAAAGGAACCTTGAGCACAGTTCGGAGCACTCATCCTGAGCAAAGTTTAACATTCACTTCCGTTGCACCTAACATTGGTATCAGAGCTTTGGCAATGTTTTGTATCACTCAAGGAGAGAACCTCAAGAACCACATAATTTTTTTTACTTGTTGCGGTTGCACGTAACCCAAGTCCTCTTGGGCGTGTCGATTCCTAATCGTGTTTTTGAAGAGTGATAGGTAACCCAAGAAAGAAGGGCTTGTCCAGCCTCCCCTTGTGCCTCTTTTCACTCATTGAGAGCGGATCGTGTTGTCACAAAACGGGAGCGTACACGAGCACTTAGAAAATCTGAAAATTATAATTCTTTGAAAACATGAGAGAAGGGAGAAGATCGACTCAGTATTGGGGACTAGAAGATGGGCTGGTCCCCCCCCCCGTTAAGAGTATTCTTTTATTCAGGGACAATTCGTATACAAGCACGAGAACCCGAGGAAACCCCTCCGTTCTGTAATCTTAGACCCGAAGGTCGTGCTTTCCCGTAAAGGGCTTGGGCACAAGGACGTTCCTTCCCGTAAGGGACTTAGGCGCGAAGCCGTACTTTCCCGTAAGTGACTTAGGCATGAAGCCGTACTTCCCGTGAAGGGCCTTCCCGTAAGACGGGAGATTCCTGCAAAACAAACCACACAAACACGCGACAACAATTCGTATGGCGAATCCACAATAGATACCTGTCGCTCTTGCGCGGGAAAAAGCGACTTCCGTGCTTCGTAGTCTCGCGATCTCTTGCGGCAGAGTCTTCTCTTGCTGACGTTGGTACCCCCTTTGAGTGAGGGCATGTGGTGCTTTTATAGCGCCCTGGCCACGGCACGAATAGCTGCTCGCGTAGAGATCGCGGCCGTTTTTTTTTTTTTTTTTGCGTTGTTCTACCCGAAATAGGGAGAGAGAATTCGCTAGCTGGTTTTGTTGCTTTATCTTCTAAGTGGCTGCCCACTTATTAAGTGGGCGGCCGACATATTTTAAAATTGGTCTGAACGTGCCCAAAAACTCAATAAAACCTTATAAGTTAAAACCAATGCATTTCACAACACTTCCCAGGCGTCCTTGGATGCTACCACATGCACGAATGCAATGCAAACATAGATTCCTCGCGGGAAAGCGTCTGCCTTCCCGCGATTGTTCCTGCTTTTCGTAAAAAGCTTCATTGAACCCATCTTTATTCTTGTGCTTGCGTTCTTACCCGTATTTTCTTACTCAGTTCGGATTTCCTCCTTAGCCTACGGGATGCCCCCTTACTGATGCACCCGTCACCCATCACGTGACGCATCAGGGGCACTCGTAACCCGGCCCTTTCCATCGAACGTACAGAAACTCCTTCGCGATGTTTACCGTCACCCATCAAATGACACATCAGAGTTGTCCGTTCCTGGTGGCAGTTCCTGTAGCTACAATCTTTTAACATTTCTTAGTGCACATAATGAAATATCCTAAAACAGAATCGTTAAAAATAAGAAAATAGTCCAATTAGCAACATCCCTCTGGCTTCTTAACAGTTGACCTCAATTGTAGTGCTTGGACATATACCCCCAGTATCTCGGGATAAGCTGCTAATACCTCTTGCGTTATCCACTGAGCATCTAGATTCAAATAGTTCTTAAACTTAACCAAATACTTCCGTGTTATCTTTCCGGACTTGAGAGGCCGCTCGTGATGACTTACTATCTGCCCTGGTTCGAGTATTTCTTCTGTTTCCTCAACCTCAAGAGGTTCCTCAGCACTAGGCTGGCTTGGAGGCGGTCCCACATACGGCCGGAGTAAACTGACATGGAAAGCATTATGGATCTTCCAATTAAGCGGTAGCTCTATTCGGAAGGTGACATCATTCACTCGCTCAGTGATCTTAAACGGCCCATAGTAACGGGTAGAAAGTTTTACCACCTTCCCCTTATGAGACGCTTGTTTCTTAAGTTTTGTCTTCTCAAACTTGAGTAAGACTAACTGTCCGACTGTTAAGTCTAGATTCCTTCTGTGCTTGTCTGCAGCTTTCTTATGCTTTTCCTGAGAGCGTAGAATAGCTCTCCTAACTTGCCCGTAGGCGGTGTCCAAATCCCGGACAAACTCATCTGTTGCAAAGATCTTATCCTTAGTTAAAAGGATGGGTGGAAGCAAAGGCTTACCATAGAGAATCTCAAAAGGTGCTTTCCCCGTCGATGAGTGTATGGTATTGTTATACGCATACTCGACAAGAGGCAAATATTTCTCCCAGTCAGATTGCCGGTCTGACACATAAGCTTTTAACATATCCAATACTGTGGAATTGGCTATCTCACTTTGCCCGTCCGTTTGAGGATGGTAGGTAGATGAAAAATTCAGCTTTGTACCAAGATTATCCATCAAGGCACGCTAAAAATTTCCTGTCATGCGAGGATCTCGATCGCTCACAATAGACTTAGGCATTCCATGATGCTTAAAGATCTGTGCTAGAAAGACCCTAGCCATATGATCTTCTTTGATCGTTTTCTTGACTGGTATAAAGTGTGCTTGCTTGCTAAACCTGTCCACAATGGTCGAGATCGCGTCATTTCCAGTCTGAGTTCTAGGGAGGTCCATGATGAAGTCCATGGCAATACTTTCCCAGGGTTCATTAGGCACAGGCAAAGGTTGTAGCAACCCAGGCGTCTTATGCCGATCATACTTCACTTTTTGGCAAACCAAGCATTCCCAGACATACTTATCAATGTCAGTTTTAAGGCTAGGCCAAAAGAAATATCTTTCCATTGCTAAGTTCGTAGGGAGAATACCCCGATGACCCGCATAAGGCGAAGCGTGTGCTTCATCCATGATCTTCTTTCTTAATGGTTCCGCCACACATATGGCCTGATGGTGGTAGAGATAACCATCCCGAATGGAATAGGGAAACTCATTCTCTCCACGATGTAGCTTTTCCCAAATGGTGGAGAAGTCTGGATCATTCGGATACAAATCCGGTAGTGCTTCTAATTCTTGGTGATACACCGAAGTGATAGCGTTCACCCTTGGCCGCCTAGACAATGTGTCTGTGACCACATTCTTACTCCCAGCCGTGTGAAGGATCTGGAAGTGAAACATAGACAAAAAGTTTGCCCACCTCATCTGCTTCTCAGATAGTTTTCTTTGCGTAAGAAAATACCGCAAACTCTGGTGATCAGTCTTGATCACAAAATCCGCTCCTAGAAGATAGTGCTTCCAGTTGGATAAGGCGTGAATCACAGCCATGCATGCAACTCTGCATCCTTAAGCCGTCTGCTTTCATAAGCCACGTCATGGCCTTCTTGGTTTAACACTGCTCCGATGCAATCACTTGAAGCATCGCAGTGAACCTCAAATGGTTTCCTTAAGTCAGGCACTATCAAAATAGGTCCATGGCTTAGCAAGTACTTGAGCCGATCAAAAGCTCCTTGTTGTCTCGATCCCCATTTGAAAGGAATCTTCTTCTTTGTCAAATCATGAAGTGGTCCTGCTACATGAGCAAATCCTCGGACAAACCTTCGATAATATGAACATAATCCCAGAAAGCTTCGTACATCATGTACCGTAGTGGGAATAGGCCAATCTTCTACCACTCGGATCTTGGCAGGATCCATACTCACTTTATTGTGGGAGACTATATGGCCGAGATAGTGTATCTCAGAGAGAAAGAACTCGCTCTTCTTTGCATTCACATGCAACTCATGCTTTCGTAATTCTTGAAACACTAAGTCCAAGTGCTTCCGATGTTCCTCTTCTGACTTAGAGAAGATGAGTATGTGGTCAAAGAATACTCCCGTAAAATCTCGATACGGGCTGAAAATGCGGTCCATCATGCGATTGAAGGTCGCAGGAGCATTGGTCAAGCCGAAAGGCATTACCAAAAATTCATATAGTCCAAAGGTTGTGCGGAAAGCAGTCTTATGGACATCCTCAGGGGCGATCTGTATCTGATGATACCCACTCTTTAAGTCTATGCGACTAAAGACACTTGCACCCTGCAACTTATCAAGTATATCATCAATCCGAGGGATCGGAAAGCGATTCTTGATTGTGATCTTGTTTAAAGACCGATAGTCTATGCACATTCGAAACGTGCCATCTTTCTTCTGCACCAGTAGAACTGGAGAGCAGTAGGGTGAGGCACTTGGCCGTACTAACCCTTTCTCTAGAAGCTCGTTGACTTGCTTCAAAATTTCCTCTTGCTGAGCAAGACTTACTCGATAAGGGGGTTGATTGGGAGGCGAGCTATCCGGTATGAGATCTATGCGGTGATCTTCCGGGCGTACCAGAGGGAGTTCATCAGGAAGTGTTTCTGTGAAACAATCCTTGTACTTTTCAATAAATTGAAGACGCTTAATTTCCAGACTAGAGAGAGAGTCTCTACTAGTTTTATCCTTTGCAAAAATCAAGTAAGCAGAAATACACTTCTTCATTTCTTTCTTAATGGAGATATGGCTTACAATTGGGAACTGCCAATCTCTTGCATCAGCTTGAATCTTTATTTTCTTACCCCCATGATCAAAAGTGAGGGTCTTTTCCACATAATCGGGAATAGGTGTCATGTGAAAGTGCCATGGCATACCCAAGATGATATCACATCCCTCGATGGGTGCCATCAAAAATGATTCACGGTCCTTGTACTCGCCAATCCGAAGATTGAGCTGTCCTTGCACGGGAGTTGCATTGGTTGTCAACCCCTCGAATGCCGATCCGGATGTAACCGGTGTGCCAAGCTGAGCCGGTGTAAGGCACAAACGTTCTGCAGTATCCAGGGAGATGAAGTTATCCGTGGATCCTGGATCATAAAGAATCAGTACTCGCTGGTTGTTCAAAGACCCCCAGCCCTTTAGAAGTTGACGCTTCCCTTTCTCTGTTTCTGTGTTTCCTTGAACATTTGGAATTGAGTTCGAGCTTGGTGGTGCGGGTTCCTTCCTTGCTTTCTCTTGCCTCGTAGAGGCTTGTTCTTGCCGTTGCTGCTTTAGCGGGCAGTCCGGTTTCATATGTCCTTTCTCGCCACAGTAGAAGCATCTTCCTTCCTCTCTGAAAGTTTGAAGTTGAGTAGGAGAAAGATACTTAGTTCGCTTGCCAGTGCCCTCTGGCTTCTTAGAATGATCATCGTCTCTAGATGGAGGATGTTTTCTTGCTTGGCCCCCTTGGTCATCGTAGACCCCTCTTTCTCTTGCACGGTAAGTGCTATGCTCCATCTTTCTGGGCGTCCCAATTGAGTGCAAATCCTCAGCAATGATTGGTGACTCCATCATCCTTTGAAGAGTATCATGCGGATACACCTTCATACTCTTTCGAAGCTGCGGTTGGAGACCCGCTTCGAACTTTCTTTTCTTTTCCTCGTCGGCAATCTTCATGAAGGGAGTGACCTTCAGAAGAACCGACCAATACTTGTCTACATAAGTCGTTACTTTTTCATGTTCCTTCTGGGCAAGCCAGTCCCATTCCTTCCGTATGTCCTGCTCGAAGTCAGGTGGAAGAAATTGTTCATAAAATTCAGATTTGAAGCTCTCCCAAGTTCTGGCCTGAGAACCTTCGAGAATCTTGGCTAGCCACCAATTACTTGCCGTTTCCTTGAGGTGCATCCCCACATGGCGTAATTTGGATCTTTCTGTGAAGTGCCCATTGGTAAAGGCGACTTCAAACTGTCTGATGAAGGACAGTGCTTTGGAGATGTCTCTCCGTCCGTTGTAGGTTTCGAACTTGATGTCCTTGTCTTTCGATTTGAAGACTCTCATGCAATGTTGAGACTTGCGACCATGCTTCTTGAATCGAGGCTTATCTTTAGGTTGATGTAGGGTAGTGGCAGTAGTCTCTGCTTCCTTCTTCTGACGAGATGATCGAGAAGTAGAAGTATAATCCGGAGAGTAAGATGGTGATGAGATTGAGATGTCCTTGCTCTCGTCTAGCAGAGAGAGCGCTATTTCCTCGCCTTTCCTTGAAGTAGGCCGTTCATTCCGATCCGAAGATCCTTTGTGCACCTCGGCACGTTCTTCTTCTCTTGCCTCCTGTGGTCTCACGCCAACAGTGTTGTCTGGATGCTTGGCCGCATCAGTTCCATTCGTTTTCTTCTTTCCGCCCAAGAGCTTTTGGATGTCTGGCAACAGTAAGATTTGTTGCAACTCCGCAAGCTGAGCTTGCACTTGTTGAAGCTCCTCTTCAACGCTTCTCCCTTGGCTCGACATGGTTCTTCCCGTTCTTCCCGGAATCGTCCTTCTTTGTAGAGAAAGAGAGGAGTCCGAGCTCTGATACCATTGTCACAAAACGGGAGCGTACACGAGCACTTACAAAATCTGAAAATTATAATTCTTTGAAAACATGAGAGAAGGTTAAGATCCCCCCCGTTAAGAGTATTCTTTTATTCAGGGAGAATTCGTATACAAGCACGAGAACCCGAGGAAACCCCTCCGTTCTGTAATCTTAGACCCGAAGGTCGTGCTTTCCCGTAAAGGGCTTGGGCACAAGGGCGTTCCTTCCCGTAAGGGACTTAGGCGCGAAGCCGTACTTTCCCGTAAGTGACTTAGGCGTGAAGCCTTACTTCCCGTGAAGGGCCTTCCCGTAAGACGGGAGATTCCTGCAAAACAAACCACACAAACATGCGACAACAATTCGTATGGCGAATCCACAATAGATACTTGTCGCTCTTGCGCGGGAAAAAGCGACTTCCGTGCTTCGTAGTCTTGCGATCTCTTGCGGCAGAGTCTTCTCTGGCTGACGTTGGTACCCCCTTTGAGTGAGGGCATGTGGTGCTTTTATAGCTCCCTGGCCACGGCATAAATAGTTGCTCGCATAGAGATCGCGGCCGTTTTTTTTTTTTTTTTTGCGTTGTTACACCCGAAATAGGGAGAGAGAATTCGTTGGCTGGTTTTGTTGCTTTATCTTCTAAGTGGTTGCCCACTTATTAAGTGGGCGGCCGACATATTTTAAAATTGGTATGAACCTGCCCAAAAACTCAATAAAACCTTATAAGTTAAAACCAATGCATTTCACTACACTTCCCAGGCGTCCCTGGATGCAACCACATGCACGAATGCAATGCAAACATAGATTCCTCGCAGGAAAGCGTCTGCCTTCCCGCGATTATTCGTGCTTTTCGTAAAAAGCTTCATTGAACCCATCTTTATTCTTGTGCTTGCGTTCTTACACGTATTTTCTTACTCAGTTCGGATTTCCTCCTTAGCCTACGGGATGCCCCCTTACTGATGCACCCGTCACCCATCATGTGACGCATCAGGGGCACTCGTAACCCGGCCCTTTCCACCGAACGTACGGAAACTCCTTCGCGATGTTTACTGTCACCCATCAAATGACACATCAGAGTTGTCCGTTCCTGGTGGCAGTTCCTGTAGCTACAATCTTTTAACAGTTCTTAGTGCACATAATAAAATATCCTAAAAAAGAAATTAATCATTAAAAATAAGAAAATAGTCCAATTAGCAACACTTGCACTTAGCGGCCGGCCAATCGACGTGAGGTGGGAAAAGCAACCTTGGTGTGAGCGCAAGGCCGCCAAGGGGTGCGTCCGCGGAAAAGAGCAGAACTCGGGTGAGAGAAGATCCTTCTCTAACATAGATTGCAAGTGAAAGAAGAACCACAAGAACCTCAATAACTCAAGAACCTCAAGACTCCAGAACCTGAAGAACCCAAGAACCAAGACCCACAAGAACCCAAGTTCCTCATGAACTTAAGAACCCAAGACTTCAATGGATGGTCATCACTCGAAGCGGAATGGATACTTCGCTTGGAGGTGGTGAGCATGGGAGTGGCGAAGAAGAGTTTTTCCCACCCGGAGGTTTTTCCGACCCTCTTGCTTCCCCCATCTACGCCAATGTAAGGTGCAGCGGAATGAATGTTGAACTTTGCTCAAGATGAGTGCTCCGAACTGTGCTCAAGGTTCCTTTTACTTGGGGAAGGGAGAGCCTTCCGTTCTTTAAAGAGAGAGTGCAAGTGATCACAAACAAAGTGGATGAACACTGTGAATGAAGGTGCTGAGACTGAGAGATAGAGAGAGAAGAGAATATGACACCGGAAAGTTGTAAAACGCTCCTCCAAGGGCCTCTCTGTCACAAGACGGGCACCATGTGCCAATAGAAAAGAACAGATTGAACAACTTTAAGCACTTGAAATAACAACTGAACCGAGAGAAAGAGAGACAACACGCGACACGGAGTGGCGGAATTCCACCCCAGAGAGGATTGGCCCCAAACCTTGGCGCCCCTTTCAGTATTTCTTTATATTGCATCAACAAAGTACAAGCCGGTGCTCCAGACTTTGCACCTTCTCCAGGAAGCATGCCAGAGAATGAGCCCTAACCTCATATTTAAAGGCCATTGGCCTAAAAGGCAGTTTACAGTAAAAAGCCTTCAAACTTAAAAGCATCTGGTCCAAAAGCAAAGCCAAAAAGCTACCAGCGCAATTTACGGAAATCCGTACAATCTGCCACGTCATCAGCCAACGCAAAAGACGGAAATCCGTACAGCCTGCCACGTCATCATGTCAGGGCAATTTTTGGAAATCTGCCACGTCATCAGTTTTTGCGTGTGTGCGGGTCTTGCTTTATTTTTTTCCCTTTATGTCACTGGGGCCCCATCGGACGGGGTCCCCATAAGTTGGTAGGACTTCGTCTTCTTCTGCTACTTGTTCTTCTTAGGGTTTAGGCCTCTCGGCCGGCATATGTAAGTTGGCCCCATTCTTTAGGCTTTGACACGTCAACAGTTTGTGACACCCCCTCTTGATGTGTAGCTTGTCCACGAACACATAGGGTTGGATGTGTTAGTGACAGCCAAGGATTGAACTAACTCCTATGGAGGCTTTGGAGCAAATGTTTATGGACAGGAAGTTAGAACGCGAAACAAGGAAGTTAGAACTCGAAGAAAGAAAAGCATAAATACAGCGTGAACACGAAGAAAGAATGGCTGCCATACTACATAGAGCATGAACACAATGAAAGGAAATCCGCCTTGTTCCGATTCTTTTCTCAAGTGCAGGCACAGATGCAAGAGATTTGGGAAAAGGAGACTCTCTCAGTCTCTTCTTCTCCAAAGCAAGACACACAGGAATTACATGATTTGCATAATGATTTGAATGATAATGACAAGCATGATGAATTGCATCATGATGATGAGCATGTTGATTTGCATGATCAAGATGTGATTACTCACAAGCATGATGATTTGCAGAAAAAAGATGTGACTATTCACAAGGATGATGGTTTAGTTGATGCTTTTTCTAGCGAATCTAACCTGATTGCAGATTCGATCGATCATGAAGACCCGATTTTGGCTCTCGGGTCGAGTTTCAAAGAACCCCCACAGGAAGAATTTTCAGCCTTGGAGATTCTTGAAGAAGGTGGACCTACGTCCATAGACAAAGTTGAAGCATTGAAGAAGCTACAAAATACTTTCTCTCGCTTTCGGCGCGACCCATAGAAGCAAGCGTTGCAGACCTTTATGAAGTTCAAGTATCGCATGACCCATGCATTAGAGTGGGCCGGTGACAAGTCCTTTCCAGGATTCCAGACCGTGTTGGCGATCTCCCTCGACGCCATACAATTCGATACCAGTACCTCACTTTGAAAAGGAGGGGATGTCACGTGACACATCCAACCCTATGTGTCCGTAGACAAGCTACAGCATGACCAGGGTTCAGTTTAGTCAAGTCAATCTAGAATAGGAAGTGATCTGGCACTTTTGTGAGTCTGTTCGCAGACCGTGCATGTCCAGACACTCAGATTAGACTCCGGTTGCACACATCATGATCATCAGCATTCCCATCAGATTCCATCAGGATCATTTTACAGAGCAGAAAACCTATTTTTCCTATTTTTGACATTTTTCACTTATTTATCAAGTGCCTTTTGTTAGGAAACTGGGTAGGGCAAATTCCATAAGATAATATATAAGGAAACCAGGGCTAGCATTCCACAACAGAAGAGGCAGCAGGAGCATTGCTCAACAGGCAACTTCTCAAGCCAGAACTTCCAAGAACCCTAGCGTTTTCACCATTGAAGGCCTGGCGTTTTTCAGCTTATGACCAGCGTTTTCAGCAGCCTTGACCAGTGTTTCTAAGTCAACAGACTTCCGTCGTCAAGCAACATCAGATCGGCACTTTGGAGCCCCATCAGGCTAGCGTTTTTCAGCCCTAAGTTCAGCGTTTTCCAGCCACAAACTTCAGCATTTTTGGCCTAGAACACCAGCAATCTTAGCAACAGTTTCAGCGTTACCAAGGCCAACATCTCAACGTTTTTCATGGACTGCTATTCAGCGTTTTTAAAGGACAGCAAAACATCGTTTTTTCCAGCAGCATAACAGCGTTTTTCTTGAGCAGTAATACAGTAGCAAAGCATTTCAAAGCATTCAGTTTTCAGCCCTAGTTTCGTCATCGTCGGCACCACCGTCGGCCTCGACATAGCATCACTTAGATTTGCGTCAGCATCTTGTACCAGATTGGGCAATCAATAGCATAGACCTCTCGCGCCATTGAGAGAGGGGCCCTTGGAGGAGGGTTTGACAACTCGTTTGGTGTCGTATTCTTCTCTCTCTCTCTCTCTCTCTCTCTCTCTCTCTCTCTCTCTCAGTCTCAGCACCTTCATGCACAGTGTCTATCCACTTGTTTGTGATCACTTGCACTCTCTCACTAAAGGAACAGAAGGCTCTCCCTTTCGTAAGTAAAAGGAACCTTGAGCACAGTTCGGAGCACTCATCTTGAGCAAAGTTCAACATTCATTTCTGCTACACCTAACAAAAACGCAGGTATCAGTCGAGGGTTTCTTCGGGATGGAACTCCCGCAATTGCCTCCTTGTTGATGGTGATGGCAAATCTAGCACCCTTGTTGTAAGGTGCAGCGGAAGTGAATGTTGAACTTTGCTCAAGATGAGTGCTCCGAACTGTGCTCAAGGTTCCTTTTACTTATTGAAGGGAGAGCCTTCCGTTCCTTTAGTGAGAGAGTGCAAATGGTCACAAACAAAGTGGGTAAACACTGTGAATGAAGGTGCTGAGACTGAGAGATAGAGAGAGAAGAATACGACACAGAATGTTGTCAAACCCTCCTCCGAAGGCCCCACTCTCTAAGGCACGAGTGGTCTACTTATGATTGCACAAATCTCTACAATGCTTGGACTTGTCGACGAGGATGAGGACGACGAGCGAGACGGGCTGAAATCTAAAAATGCTAATGGCTGAAATCTGCAAATCTTTATCTGCTGAATTCTGACTCTATGTTGATGACGATGTCGATGGCGACGACGCGACGCCGCCGCGCTGAAAATGCAGATGCTGAAATCTGCGTTCTCCGGGCTGAAACTGCAACTATGCGTGAACTGACTGTGCGGCGAGGATCTACTGTGAGAAGGTGAGGTCTGCGAGGTTTGGGACTTCTTTTGCGGGTTCTAACTGCTGAAAACTGAAAATGCTGGTCTACGGGCTGATTCTGTCGCAAAGATTTGCAAAAACGTTGACGTGTCAGGCTGATGCAAAAACGCTAGGGTTGATTTGGGCTCTGCTGTGGAAATCAGCTGACGCTAGGGAGTTTGTTGTGCCTTGTTGTGGATCTGCTCTCTTTCTCTCTCTTCCTTCCGTTGCACACTTTGACATGGTATCAAAGCACAAGTGTCACGTGACACATCCAACCCTATGTGTCCGTGGACAAGCTACTTCATGAAAGGGTTCAGTTCATTTCAGTTAGCCTAGCTTAGGAAGTGATCTGGCACTTTTGTGAGTCTGTTCGTAGACCGTGCATGTCCAGGCACTTAGAGTAGATGCATATCCTCTGGTTGCACACAATCCATCAAAAGCATTTTTACAGTGCATAGACCTATTTTCCCTATTTTGACATTTTTCACTTATTATTTTTAGGTGACTTTTGTTGGGAACTAGGTAGGGCAAATTTCATAAGTTTGTATATAAGAAACCTAGCACTAGCACTTTGTGGCAGAAGAGGCAGCAGGAACTTCGCGTTCAACAGGCACCTTCTCAGCAAGATCCCCCACCGGCTGTAAACCTAGCGTTTTCAGCCATCAGAAGGCCCAACGTTTTTGCATGCAATTCAATCCTTGGCACAATGGCACCGAGAGAGAGAGAGAGAAGAGACATGAGAGGAGACAGATGGTGGAAAGGTTGGCAGCCCAATAACACGAGATGGCGAACTCTGTACAAGACAAGACAAGACAAATGAGAAAGAGGGAGCCCCCCCTTTTATATAGAGGAGAATAGGGGCTGGTCCGGCAATAATCCTCAATATAGCCAAAGACCTAAAAATATGACCCTCCAATATAAATGGGGGAATATGTGACCAAAACATGTCTAAAAAGGGAAACGTGACGAACAACGCTAAGTGTGCCTAAGATTCCTGTCCAGCAAGTGTATGGGTGGCCAACCCACAACCAAGGGCCAGTGCACGCGAGTGGTTAGGAGCTTGTAGGCAGTGTGTGAAGCATATGGAGATGAATGAAAATCTAACACTAGGGTCACCTATATAGCAAGGAAAAGTTGGGTCGAGCAGCCATAAATGAGTCTCCACGACCTTGAAAAATTATGCTTAAACTGTCACCTAATAACTTTCACACGCCTATCTGCTGAAATGACTGTACTGTGCAAGAGAGGGTATGCAACTACTACTTGCCTGGACATGCACGTCCTTCTAGAGGCTCACAAAGTGCCAGGCTAGGTCCTAAGCTAAACAAAGACTGACGGTAGTTTGTAGTAGTAGCTTGTCCACATGGCGCAAGTGCAGTGCGCACGTGACACTGGTGGCGTCACAAAGGGATGCCATTTTGAATGGTGTTCGGAACTGCACAAGGAGCGACTAACAATCGTTTCTTAAAAGGCCGAAAATTTGGGACTGTTTTAGCACCCTTATAGAGCCATCTTTACCTCGCTTTGGGGCTCTTTTAGGGCCACTTTTGGAGGCCCCCGTAGCTTACAAAAGGAGGCCTCCTCATTGCTCAAACCTCAAGCTTTATTGTTGAAGGCTTCCAGCTCCTCATTGCGCAGGCCTCAACCTTCATTGTTCAAGGCTTCAAGCTCTATGGGACATACGTGTAGCTCCAAAAATAAAAAATAAAAGGATTTTATTTTTGCTATTCTAGGCATCGACCCGCTCTCTAACTTTTGCCTGACCCTGACCTCAACCTCGTTCTTTCTTGTATGGCATACCATGTTTCCATGGTTGCTAGTGCCCCAATATCTCCTAGGGGTTGATCATAGATAATGAGGGCGGTTTTTTGGGTCGTGGAGTTATTGAGTAGGTCCGACAGTGTCGTTATTTCTTACATAGGGAGGGCTGTATCATTTTTGTGCATTGCAGAATTTGCGCTAGTGTTTGGGGTTTCTCTCTCTCTCTCTCTCTCTCTCTCTCACAATATATATATATATATATATATATATATATATATATATATATATATATATATATATATATATATATATATATATATATATATATATATATCACAATATATATATATATATATATATGTGTGTGTGTGTGTGTGTATGCATATGCATATGTATATGTATATGTATGTATGTATATATATATATATATCTTTCTCCAACGTTTTTCTCTTGTGCAAATTTTCTTTCTCCAGCGTTTTTTCCTCCCTCTTACGTTCTTTTTGCCAGGTCGCCCTCCGTTTCTTTACCTTTTGAGTTTTTGCAGATCCCTCTCCTCTTGTGCCTCCTCCTTTGCCCTAGGTGACTCCAATTGCGTACACCGCGTAGATCTAGAAGATCACCGCGACGGGGTTGCTCTCAGAGGTTCCACATGCGGATGTTGCTATTGTCCGCAATCACATATGAGAGGTTGTGCGCCTGCTGTCGGTGTTTTCAACCATATCCGTTGTTCTACTTCCGACAATAACAACTTGAGGACTTGTGTTATTGTTAGAAAATATCATCAGATGTTTCGAAGTAGAAACTTGAAAGAATGTTTAAGGCTTATAGTGAGACAACTTTTAGCAAAGGCAATTTTGAATCGATGTCTTGTTTTTTGTACATGAGGTTGGGTAATAACAAAACTCCTTCAATGTAAAGCATTCCCCTTCACAAATCTTGCCAAAACTAGAAATTTTGGAGCTCTTTGGATAATACCCGTTGTTAGTAACAACATCAAATATTTGTAAGAATTGAAGAGCTCGATGTCTATCATTGACTCCTAGGTAAGTACCACACTCTGTGGTAGAACCACCCATCTTTGAAATTGTCCAACGTAAGTGCTGAGAAGAGGAAGGAGCTTGAGGAAAAGGATCGTCAATTCAACCCTAAATCCAAGCCCGCACGCAAAGCTATCGACCCAAAGACCCTCATTTTCCCCTCTTCCTCTCTACCTGGTGGGTCTTCATCCGGCCCGATTCGTCGCCAAAGGATCCTTGCCACCTCTTGGGACCCAAAGAAGAAGGAAGAGGTTGATGCTGCCGTTGCCCGATTCTTTTATCACGACCATATCCCATTTGTCGTGGCTCAATAAGCTTTATCGATCTCTTCTTTGGTTTCTTCCGTTCTCTTAGTTTCAACTTTCGGCCACTATGATCTCTAAACTATGAATAAGGATACTAACCTCTTCCATATGTCATCAAAATAGGTTGGAGTATTGGAAAGCTATGGTGCACAAATAGGAGAGTATGGCAGAGGCAATGTGCCGCCATCTTTGAAAGCTTTTCAAACTACTTCGCTCGATCTAGAAAAGGCGGCCGTGGAGCAAGCAACGCTCAATATTCAACGGCTTTGAGAAAAACATGGGGTTTCCCTCATTGTCGGGACGGGTGGAGCGATACGAGGAAGAGATCCATTTCCTGGCCTCGTCGCATACTCGAGTGGCGAGACGTACTTTGTGCACTCTCATGATGCCATCGAGAGTGGCAAGTCTGCGGATGTCCTCGCCGCACAGTGGACAACAGCCATAGAGACGGTCCGGGAGCAACATGTGATGGCATTTGTCACAGATGGGGAGCCATCAAACAAGGGAGCAACAACTATTCTAGAGGGCCACTATCCGCATGTCACAGTGTGCTTTTGCATGGCACATTGCTTGAACAACCTTTTAAAAGACATCGGCAAGCTAGAATTGATCGCACTAGTCATTGCAGTTGCAGTGAAGATTGTGACCTTTATCAACAATCAGAGTTTCATTCGGTGCGAGTACCTCAAGAGGTTGGGTGGCAAAGTGCTCCTCTAGTATTCAGACTCCCACTTCGCGTTCAACTTTCTCCTCATGCGCATGTTGTTTGAATGTCAATATGCGATCCATAGATTTTTATCAGCGATGAGTGCACCACCTTTCCCTATGCAAAGACTGTTTTGCAGGGATTTTGTGCAAGGAGAAGGCAGAGGATCTTCAGTTCTGGAAGGAGCTCAAGAGTCTAGCGCACATGTCAAATTGGTGATTCATTTGCTTCGGATTGTGGATGGCATGGTGAGGCCATGGACCACATGATCGAGGAGCTTGCACGGCTTTGAGCCGAATGTAGAGCAATATGCAGAGATCCATGCGCTTTGCAGCTCGGTGGGGAATTCATATGCCTCTCCTTTACACAGGGCAATATACATGGTGGATCCAAAGTTCCAAGGTACAAGGCAAGAGACAGATAAAGAAGTCATGAATCAATTTACAGAGATCTTGAACAAGATGGTTCTAGACAGAGATGGGCAATGCATCGTCAGGGATTAATTGAGACAGTACAGAGAGATGTGGGGGTCATTTGGCAATCAAGATGTTCAGATTGATCGCAAGAAGATAGGTTCAGTGCTATGGTGTCCCGTTCTGCGCCGTTCCCATTCTGGACCCCTTGCCGTTCCCCCGTTCCGCTGGGAGGCCCGTCGTCGTTTCCGTTCCCCGTTCCAGGTAACTTTGGTGGTAGGACCATGGAGCACTCACAGCATACGCGGATAGAGTGCAAAGAGCACACCATGGTTCGCATAGCTAGGGGGAGGAGTCCAATTGATTGGCAAGAGGTCACATGGGATGTCAAGACGCTTTAGACAGTCACAACGTCTGAAACTTGTTACACCTCAGGTCTGGGCATGCTCGGTCAGTGTCTGGCCAAGTGTGAAAAGGCAAAGACCATTCTATCTATATGGGACTCTACGGTTGGGTGGACAGTCCATTGTGGTGCTCCTATGTCAGAGAGCTGCTGCTTGAGAGCTTTCCATTAGAGGCTATGATGCCCATGCTTCAGTCTCCACGACAAAAATGCGGCCACAAGTCGCCCTTCTGCTGACTGAAAAGGAGCAGCCAGACCAGCCGTTCTTGTGCTTCCTGGACACGCAGTATTGTCAACATTTGGAAGTTTATTCAGTTTTTTAAAAAAGGTTGGTTTTGAATGTGCCTTCATTAGATCATCATGCAGCACACAACTTTTTCTGAAAGAAACATCATGTTAATGAAGCATCATTGTATGAAACTGGCACTTTTGCTTTGCTTTTGAAACCTTATGCTATATTAAGTTTTTGATTTTGTGGCCAGCCGCCTCTGGAGCAGGGACTAAGCACATCATTCCGACAAAAGCTGCCAGTTGTTCTTTTTGATGATAAATTCAAGGCAACATATCAAGACTCACGGTAAGTTTCAAGCCAAAAAGCCTCTTTGTCTTACACTCAGTTCACTTAGCTGATTTTGTGCATAGAAAGATAACGTGGTTCTTCAATGTGGTGCATAGGTGCTCCGTCTGCCTTAGTGACTACCAGAACAATGAAAAGCTTCAGCAGCTGCCAGTGTGTAAGCATTTCTTTCATGTGCCATGCATAAATCAGTGGCTAGCAAAGAATGCAACGTGCCCAATTTGCCGTCTCTCTCTCAATGAGATGGAAATGGGTGTTTTGAATAATCCAAATCAGCTAGATGAGGTGTCGCTTGGAGGGGCTGACGCAACAAGGATGTGGGAAGAACGGGTTGTGAATGAAGCACAGGATCACTCTGTACAGGTCAGGTCAATAACATCAGAAGATGGAGGTATCCAACACACGGCATTATCGGATCACGACGCTAGTTGCGTGGGTGATCACATAGTCAATATAGAGCGGAGTTAGAGTGAAGCATTTCAAATGCAGTTTGAGGGGTATTGTTTGATTACAGTGGCAGGCTAGGTGGGTCTTATGTTGATCTTACATGATTGTAGGAATGTCCTTCACGCATGTGACCAGGATATTCAAGTTCATAGCAGTCTGCCGATAACTGCCTCTAGGGATAAAGCTAAAAAACAGCATGCAGCCACGCTGTTGAGCACGCTCGAAGATTGCTACTATTGGATATGGAGCATGGTAGTACTGAAGTTATGCATAATGGGGAAGAATCACAGAGCTTGTCCTGGGAATTTACGGGAGTTTGAAAAGTATTCTTGAGGATTTGGATGGAGAGAGACCTGGGCGAAAACCTGTGACCGTAGGTTTGCCTCTTGCTGCAGCTGTCTGAGTCTTTAGATACTTCTCAACTGATCACATAAAAGAAGAATTGGACTCCAGCGAATGGATGGGCTGATCAAGGATGCTGAACTAATATGTTTTACACCATTCACGTGCGTATGTGCTGAGAGAGAGAGAGAGAGAGAGAGAGAGAGAGAGAGAGAGAGAGAGTTCAAACTGAGAATTATGCTGTATTTCAAAGATATTCATGTTGAGTTTTATGAGGATTTTAAAGCTACACGTTTGTTTACTTGTTCGAATTACAGTAGAAGATGCTGCATAGCCTCTTCAAATTACTGAGGAAATTTGAAGGCAAGTTGAGCACTTAGTGTTGTTGGAAAGATTTGCCTCCTTTTGCCTGTGGTGGAGAAGTCTTGATATTAGTGAAATGGAGCGTGCTTTGGCACCACCTCATTGCATGTAGTGCTTCTTTTGATAGGCTTGTGCACAAGAATTTTATGAGGGGGTTCCAAGGCAAGCATTGCATGCACGTGCTCTCTCTCTCTCTCTCTCTCTCTCTCTCTCTCTCACACACACACACACACACACACACACACACACACACACACACACACACACACACAAAGTAAATAGAGCTACATTCTGTTACTTGACCCCCCTTGGAGCCCTTAATATGGTGCCAACCTCAAAGGGCATTAGAAACTAGCTACAAAGAACGCTCACAAGCAATTGCCCGACCAATTGGTGAAAGGCATTAAAAAATGTAAGTCTTCCTAATGTGGGTAAGATGTGGTCTGCCAAGGAAGAGGTGGGTGTCCGCCAAAGCCTTTGAATGATGCGACACCTCCAAATTGTTGTGAAGAGGAAAGCCACCCAAAAAGCTAGGAAGCTAGGAAGCCAAGGACATCATTCACTTGGTTTTCTTGCACCAATTGTTGCGTTTTGACAGCATTTTCTTGTTGCTTTAGTGACTCTTGTCTCTTTGACCCTAAATCTTGCCTCTTCTTCAAGATCCCAAGCTAGTATGGCTTTGCCTACACCTTTTGTTGAGGTGGTGGCTTGTTCCTTTGGTTCTTCTGACAACATTGTGATAATTGCTTTAGGTCCTTTGCTTTCCTTTGGTTCGCAAGGTAAGGTCTCCCATCTAGGATGAAAAGGAAAAAACCACCATTGAATTGCCAAGAAGGAAGTCATGGAGACTGTGATAGTTGGCGGCTCTCATGGCCAAACACAACAAACATCAACGTAGGAGGGATCAAGCGAAGTCAATGTCAAAGATCAATAGAGCAAACATAGGCAAAGGAAAGGGAAATAACCAATGATGATGATTAAAGGAAGATCAATAACAATGTGAAGGAGACCATAGGTTCAATAGAAGGAGTGGAGGCTCTCATCCTCACCAACCCATCAAGTTGTTGGGAGGGAAACACCATACTAAGAACTACAGCCACCACCCCCTCAGAAAAGAAAACCAAACAAAGCTCGCACACACCGCTATCCCCTCGGAAAAGAGAAATAAACAAAGCTCACACACCCACACACTTTACCAACTCGTATACGAGAAGAAGAACATTAACAAGCAAATGGAAAGAAAAAACATAGCAGAGAAAACAAAAGCGACATGACAAAAAAAATAGCCCAAGTTGCACGTTGACACACATCCACACCCACTCCTCCACCTTATCAAATATATGCATAAAGCTAAAGAGAAGACAAAAAATAAACATCAAATAAGAACTAGAGTGCTTCGTTAGCTGCATTGTAGTGTATAGCGCGTAGGAGATGACAATATGAGATAGATTGATACTTCTAGTTCTATCTGACATATTTATTGCACACAGAGAGAGAGAGAGAGAGAGAGAGAGAGAGAGAGAGAGAGAGAGAGAGAGAGAGAGAGAGAGCTTGCACTTATCGTCAATGTACTATCCGTGGGACATTGCAATCTTCCACCAACAACCCCCAAACATGCCTGACTACATATGTGATTGCATTTGAAGAAAGGCCTTTCCTTCGGGTATGATGAAAACATCTCAGTGCTTCCTCGCCACAAACATGTATAGAGAGGTCTTTGCTTTGCATTGCTTAAAAGAACCCATAGCTTCCTTGCCACAACCATGTTGCTATATCCAGCAATCAATGTGCTCCAAGAGACACCCTGGAAAGGATGTCCATTAATAACTTACATGCTTTAGGTGAGGGCAATACATTATGCATACATGTCGAGTAACCCCTAACTAGCAATCTCATCATGATGATCCAACAAGAGTATCATCTGTAAGAAGAAATGGAGAGAGAGAGAGAGCAGTAAAGAGAAACAGAGAGAGTTTGTTATCGTTCATCAAAGCATGTTTCTATGGGTTTTAATTGGTACCGCCTCTAGTATGTCACAATCGCAACACCCCAATTTTATCTGTATCTTGCAAAAGAACCATAAGAAGGCTTATAATTTATAGAAATTGATGTTATGGATCATTTGAAATATGTTTACTTTTAGATGTTCCCTTTTTAAGTTTGGGAAAAAAAGAAAACATGCAAGTTTCCTTGCATGGGGGAGTTTGCACAGTTGTCCTCAATTTATATAATACGAGAGAATGTGCCATTCCCACGACAACTTATAATTTTCAGTGCGTTCATTTTTCGTCGTCATTAAGGAATTCAGAGTATTTTACATACCCTTATCTTTTGATATTCACTTTTCGATTGTCATAACCAACAAGATGCTGTCAGCTAAAGCATTGTGAATGAGCTCGCTGACATGGTTCTTGCCTGTTCAGATTGGTGTATTAAGCTTGAATAAAAATTGTTTTGTCGATCGCTTTTGCTTTTGCCACATTTGCCCCTCATGCTATCAAATAGCATTTGGCCTTTATCCACCGATAGTCAATGCACTCCAAGAGACTAACAGAGAAAGCTCATCAATAACTTTTTGTGCTTTCATAAGGGCACCACATTTGGCATACATGTGAGCCAACGCAACATCTTTGTCCAAGACCCCTTGGGCAACAATCCATGCATTGAACAATGAGAAAAGTGAGTGCACATGGAGAGGTTCCGTTGTGTTGCATCCTAGAAAAGTAGATCAAAGCTTCATCGGCCTACCCTTGCTGGGCATATCCTTCTATAAGAGCACTCCAAGAGACTTCGTTTAGCAAGAATCCTCACTTTGCATCTAATCAAGACAACCCAGAGCTGCCTTGCCAAAGCCATGTATCTCATATCCAAAAATCAACGCACTCTAGAAGGCAACGTTTTGCACGAAAGACTCATCTTGAACTTTTTGTATTTTCATACGGACACCTCATTTGGCATACATATTGATCAAAGCATTGCCTGCATGTTTCCGCAACAGCCCTTGACTGACAGTCACATTGTGAATTCTCTCACCCATTTGAAGATCTCATATAAGTCCACAAGCCTTCGAGGTGGAAGTGTAGGTGATTGCAATGGGATACATGCCTTCCCATCGCATCTAGTAAAAAAAGCTCAAAAATTCCTTACCACGACCAGGTTGACCATATCCTACAATCCACTCACTCCAAGAGATGACAACCTAGAGAGGATCCCCCATCAAAACTTCTTGTGCTATCGTGACAACACCACATTTGACATACATATAGATCAAAAGCACCGCCAAGCATGGCATCTTGCTCCGATAGCCCCTGGCTAGCAATCTCGTTGTGAATTAAGAAATCACACATGAATCAACACGCTCCAAAAGAAAATCTTGGAAAGGATGCCCATTAAGAAATTCGCGTGCTTTGATGAAGAGTGCTTTGCATTCCATAAAATTTTAGAACTGATGTAGGCGTCTCCTGTTGCTTCTACATCAGATTATTGTGTGTGGGTTGGTCCAAGGTTTTAAGAGCTCTGCCATGTCGAAGACAGAAGGTCACGAGTCTCCACGGAGCCTCAAGAAGCTGCAGAGAAGCCAACACCTAGGCAGATCCACATTACAGACACATTGTTCCTTACACAACAACAACCTCACAAAGTCCTAGTGTCATCCAAGAAGAAAGTGACTTAAAGTCATGGGAAAGTGGGCGTACTCACTTCTTGTAGGAAAGAATGTTTATAGAGGGACTACCTGACCCTATCAAAGAAATAGAGATCCCATCTTCCCCACGTCAAGGGACTGAAGCCCAAAAGGTGCAGTTAAATATTGCCAAACTGATGGATTTCATGGCTTCAGAAGTCAGAACCACCATTATGTCCAAACTATATGGAGACCCTGAGCTATTCTTAGCTCTTCGAGCTTTCCTCAATGGAGAACTGAAGGTTGGGCTACCACAAATTGCACAGATGGATGGAGCTAGGGAGATACCAATAGAGGAGGAACGCGAAGATCCACAACCCAATCTAAATGAGAACCCTCTTGTAGAAATACCTGTTAACAAGTTGGGACAATACTTTGAGGGCGATGAATTCAATGCAACCATACCAATCACTACCAAGGGATTAACTATGAAGGGAATCCTTGATGGTGGCATTGGGGTTAGCATTGTGACTAAAAATTGCTGGGAAACTATGGGAAGACCTCACCTTTGGACCACAATCATAGTAGTAAAAATGGCCAATGGGTCTATTGCTAAACCTATTGGGATGCTAGAAGATCTCATGATCAAGGCCTTTGGACATAAAATAAGAAATACCTTCATTGTTATGGATTTATCCAAGCACACTATGGCATCTGAGATGATCTTAGGACGTCCTTTCATGAGGGAAGCAAAAATGGTGCATGACTGGTCTAAAAACCATGTCTACTTGCAGCTCCAAGATTCTGTCATTCGAGTGGATTTTGTAACTGATATGTTTATAATTGATCATAGATCTGGCACCACAGTTTACTCGGTCCCATTTGCAATATTGTTACACATGTAAAGTGGACACTAATGTTGGGGAAGATTCTCCTTATATATGTACTACATGGGATGACTGAGTCAGACAATGTGGATTGGGTCCACTTAGCAGCAACCATAGACACTTGGGAAAGCAGGGGGACGACCTGGGTAACACCTGAGGGGGATGAAATGCCACCACTTGTGCCTTTAAATATGATAGAAGCAATGCATATAGCTTCTGATGACCTACAAGATGAAGGTTTGACTGGCATTGGAGCCAGTAGTGTCTCACAAGACTATAGCCCACATGATTTGGGGTCAGAATCATCAATTGAGGTTGACTCTGACGATGAACAATCTGAGTTAAATCTTGGTGCAAATGTGGGGACAAACCATTCAGGGCCCAGTGGTACCCTAGATGACAATCATTAGGAAAGAAATGGACTCATTTTCGGGCCTTTCAACTCTAGTGAGAGAATGCTCTTTAGCCAATAGGAAGAAGGCTAACGTTACGTTGAAAAAACATTTTTTCTCATTTTGAAAATGTCCATGAAAACCATTTTGGTGAAATTGTCACTATCATCAGAAAAGTAAGGCGCTTGATAATGACATCTGGGACAAGCGCCGAACGCCTTTTTATGACCCGTTGTTGCTATCATATAAAGTGAAGTACTTATACTTGTGCATCTCGCACAAGTATCAATCACCTTTTTATGAAGTACTCGCAATTTAAATTCGAACAGATTGTACTTGATAGCGATTGATAGGTACTATTTAAAACTATGAAGGAGTCAGAACCAAGCGAATAGAGGCGCTTGAGGGGTCTCTGGGACCTCTATTCGCTTGGTTTTGACCTTATGAGGCCCTAGGATTAAGATATAGCACTTTTTTAAGCCCACGGCTGCATCCGGAACGTCCAAAAACCATAGGATAGCTCTTTAAAACACTGAAATCTGACGTCTCTAGCTCAAAATATAGCATTTTTAAGCCTAGGGCCTCATGAGGTCAGTACCAAGCGAATAGAGGTCCTAGAGGGAGTCCTCATGAGGTCAGTACCAAGCGAATAGAGGTCCTAGAGCCATCGCACAACTAGAGGCTACAGAGAAGCCAAAGTTGAGCCATACCGTAAGGAGACGACAAAATCGAGAGTTAGCTCAACAACAAAAGGAATCATAAGTGAAATCATAATCCACAGAACAATAGGACACCACAGACTTACACCTGCACCTGAACATTTCAAATCCTACACCACAGAGGAACATAAGGTTGTGTATACAAAGGCTCAAAGAAAACCTATCGATGGAAGAAATGGAGTTTATGATGGGCCAACGATAGTTAAGGAAATAGAGTTAGTAGACCCAAGAGAAGAGTCCAAATCTGTTTTCATTGCCGAAGATTTGATAGTGATTGAGGAGTGTGTACTTAAAGAACTTCTCAAGGAATTCAGGGATATATTTGCTTGGACATATCATGATATGAAAGGTGTTCCACCTTCCGTGGTGCAACACACAATCCCCATGAATAGCATGGCTAAACCAGTTCAACAACAACGAGCCTACCCAGTGAATCCTAAATATGCAAAGATCGTTCAAGAAGAGATTGAAAAGCTTGTGAAATGCGGATTCATATACCCTATTAAGCACTCATAATGAGTTTCTCTGATAGTGGTTGTGCCAAAAAAGAACGGGAAACTCAAAGTGTACGTGGATCTCAAGAAGGTCAATGCCGCCACTAGGAGGGACCATTACCCCTTGCCATATTCCGAACATGTGATTGAAAGAGTTGCAAGAAAGAAAGCTTATAGCTTTCTAGATGGGTACTCTGGATACAATCAAATCACAATTTCACTGAAGGACCAAGCTAAAACGGCTTTAATAACCGAATTTGGAGTGTTCGCATTTTGTGTTATGGCTTTTGGCTTAACCAATGCCCCTGCTACCTTTCAAAGATTAATAAACACTGCTTTTAGAGAATATTTGAGGGAGTTTTGTGAAGCTTTCTTAGATGACCTTTGTGTTTATTCCTCTTGGAAAGAACATCTATCATGCTTTTACGAAAAGTGTTTGAGAAATGCAGATTGTATTGCATCGCCTCCCTTTCAAATGCCAATTTTGGGTTAAACATGGAGTCATTTTAGGGCATATAGTGTCCAAAAATGGGATTTCCACAGATGAGAGCAAAATTAAAGCCATTGCTGAATTGCCACCACGTACAAACTATAAAGGAGTTCAAAGGTTCATGGGCCATGTTGGCTATTACCAACAGTTTATTTTAAACTTTGCCATGATAGCTCGTCCTTTGTACAAGCATCTTATTGAGTTCCACTGGACCGCGGAGTGTGACCATGCTTATGAGTCATTGAAAAAGACCTTGACAAGCGCTCCTATTCTACGAGTGCCCGATGGAATGTAATTTTTCATGTGCATATTGATGCTTCAAACTTTGCTATTGGGTGTGTTCTAGCTCAACCAGGAGAACATAAACTGGACTAACCCATTAGCTTTGCAAGTCCTCAATTGAATTATGCCGAGAGAAACTAAACCACTAGAGAGCGAGAAGGTTTAGCTATGATTTTATGCAGTAAAGAATTTCCTCTACTACTTTCTTACCAACAGGTTCTTTTTCTATGTGGATCATCAAGCCTTGTTGATCTAGTAAATAAACCTTGTTCCACGGGAAGAATTACACGATGGTTGTTAATTCTCCTTGAGTTTAATTTTATCGTTGTGGTGAGACCTGGTAAAAGACATGTCATGGTGGATCATTTGTCTCGCATACCCAATGAAGCCCCCACTGGAGTCGATGATGAATTGCCTGATACTTCTCTATTCCTAGTCAAGACCATACTTGAATGGAGTGAGAAGATTGTGAACTTTTTAGTTAATGGTTTTCCTCCCAAAGAGCTTCGTAAGGACATAGCTCAAAAACTGTTAAAAGAATGTGAACCTTATTCTCTCATTACAGGAACTCTCTACAAACTAGGGAAGGACAATATTCTTAGACATTGTGCCCGTGAGGATGAGTATTTGTACTTATTGCAAGAAGCCCACATGGGTATAGCCGGAGGACATTTCTCAGGGGAACTAGCAGCTAAAAAGGTGTTGCAATCAGGCCATTGGTGGCCTACTTTATTCAAGGATGCATCACTTTTTGCAAAAGAATGTGATGAATGCCAACGTTACAAGATCACACAACGAAAGGATAAGATGCCCTTATATCTTGTTAAAGTGGCTCAACCATTTGACAAATGGGGTTTAGACTTTGTAGGCCCAATTAGTCCGGCAACTCGTAGTGCTCAATCTCGATATATTATCGTTGCCACTGACTATGTGACAAAGTGGGCGGAAGCCAGGGCGACACGTAAGGCTGATGCAAGGTCAACTGCCAAGTTTCTCTTCGAGAACATTATTACAAGATTTGATTGTCCCTTTGAAATTGTGAGTGACAATGGCACTCATTTTATAAATGGAGTAATAAAAGAACTCACTACCAACTTCATGATAGCTCACCATAAGTCCACACCTTATTATCCACAAGCAAATGGCCAAGCTGAGAGTACCAATAAGACCTTAATCTCTATCTTGACCAAAACTGTGGAAGCTCATCGCACAGATTGGGATTTGAAGCTGACTTCAGCCCTATGGGCTTATCGTACTTCTTACAAAGTGGCTATTAATTGTACACCATTCAAAATGGTATATAGCCAAGAAGCAGTTATGCCATGGGAGTTTGTAATTCCTAGTCTGCACGTAGCTTCATAAGAAGGTTGGGATGGTAACCCTTTAGTTGAGCGCTTATATATCCTTGAGAGGTTAGATGAAGAAAGGAAATTGACTGTGCAAAACGCACTTGTGGAGAAAGATAGGAGGAAGAAATGGTTTGACCGTCATCTAAAGAACAAAGATATCAATGTTGCTGATAAAGCCCTTATGTATGGAGTACGTAACGAAAAGCAAAAGTTGAAATATGAGAGAAAGGACCATATAGAGTATGTGAAATCACCCCTCAAGGTACCATTCGTGTGGAGGCTCTTGATGGAGTTGAAACCATTGGATTCCTCAATGGGAGCAAATTTAAAAGATACTATGATCCTTTAAGCCAAGAGGAACTCCGTGCCATCCATAAAAAAAAGACAGCCAAGGCACAAACGAATTGAAGAAGATACAAGTGCAAGCCGAGGCTAAGGAGCAACAACAACGCATAAGACGCCAACGAGAGGCCAACCTTGGAGTTACACATGCATTCCACGTTGAAACCGAGGAGGATTGGTTGGACTTTGACACACCTCTACGATACCCTATTGAGCTAAACAACACCTATGGAAAAGTGCTATATAACGCCTTATTGGACATGGGTGCTAAGTATAACCTGCAATCATATGGGGTGTAGTTAAGAAAGCCATCTCTATCTGAGAGTATTATCCAAGTCAAAGCTGTCAACAAGAAAAAACCACAATTTTTGGTATCTAGCACACTTCTATCAGTTATGAAAATGGGGTTGTAGCTCAAACCTTTCGGTCATGCCTGTTATGCAATGGAAATATGAACTTTGAGAGTAGTGGAATTAGGAAATTAGGTGAAGCACTTTTGAGAGATTACTTTGTGAGCATAGCGGGTGAACTTAATTGATGGTAGCAACATAAACATGGTACTTAGTTAACTTGGCATGAACAATACTTTTGCAAGAGAGAGAGAGTTTAGAGAACATGACAATAGTTGAGGACCGGATTCATATGGAACCGGTCCCCCCCCTCCAATAGGCATTTGTATTATAGTTTCTCCCATCAAGAGAGACTTGGTACAATACAATCTTTGTGTTTCTTGTGACCTACGTGATGCAATGAAGATGGAAAGCTTCATGCATCACAAGCATAAAACTCGTAGATAGCATTAACTATCCCAAGCCTCAGTCCCAAGGCCTCAAACACCTTCGAACGTGGAGAGAGCTAGCGGGGAATGAGGGTAGGGAAGAGGAAGAAGAAACATTCCATAGGAGAAAGAAATAGTTCCTCACTTATCATTACTCTTCTTACTAGCATACATAACAGCTTAGTAATGGAGATGGATAAGATGTCAAGCTTAAGCATTGAAGCATGGCTCTTGGTTGGATTTGCATTCCATAGCGAAGAGTGTTGATGTAGGCTCTCACTTCTCACAAGATTGGAGAAGCAGGCGGTGTTCCTCAACTTTCACCAAGTGAGAATGCACTTGCAAATGAGTGTGTGTGTGGACTATATCCCCCCTAGCACCCCCCCTCCTTGCTTTGGGCGAGTGGTAGCTTTTCCACATGCTTCAATCTCATTGGTCCCCTCTTTAGCCCAACCAATAGCATTCAAGCACCCCATGTGGTTAAGCTTAGTGAGAGTTTGACATGTATCCCATGTGCTCTTTTAGAAAAGGGGTGCCCCTTGGGTGAGTGAAAGGTTAGGTCAAAGATGCCCCTAACTTTGGGGCTTTTATGCATAGGAAGCATCTTAAGCAACTTCCTCATTAAGTCTGTAGGGTCTCTTTTTGACTCAAGCATCTTACCCCCCATGCATAGGAAGCTTCTCAAGCAACTTCCTCATTAAGTATGACAAGTACCTCACGTACCTTAGTCATCAAGCATAACAAGCACCTTAGGTGGAGTTCCCACCTCAAGCTCAGCCCTAGCTTGCCTAAGGTCAAAGGCAAGTTTAGGTCGGGTTCCCACCTCAAGCACAACCCTAGCTTGCTTGAGGTCAAAGACAAGTTTAGGTCGGGTTCCCACCTCAAGCTCAGCCCTAGCTTGCTTAATTAAGGTCAAAGGACTTTTAACCCTAAGCATTGGAGGTCTTTAATGAAGCTAACCCTAAGGTATTTTAAGCTCCATTAGTTAACCTTGCTCTTTGACAAACCATCTCTCATTTGGGCTCCTTTACCATTGGCCCCGTGTTGAGATAGATTCGTAAGCACATGTCTATATTCTAACCCTTGTTCCCGTTTATTATCCCACATTAAATGATCAGTTTAATATGAGAAAATCATTTGGGTTGGTTAGATATTAGATATTTAATGACATTACCTCTCTCTTGAAATCATAGTTGTCCTCGACTATGAGGTAAAAGAGATAAAGTCATAGTCATTAGTCAATTTGTCTTAGCAGGTAGAGGATTCCTTTTTTACTCTACGACATCATTCCAAGATGGATGACTAAAAGCTGTTGCAAGCATGTCTGCTCTTTAGTCCATTTCATCTTGTCAAGTAGAGTGACAAATTCTACATGGTGTTTGAGAGACGTTGTCATCCCAAACATGATTCTTAGTATGCATACTACTTAAATTTGTGCACAATAAAGAGAGAATTAGTCTTATAAGACAAAACATGGATCATTAAAGTACATTTGCTTACTCTAATGTAGCATTGTAAGCGTTGACCAGGTTCATACTATCCTTAAGCTGGATTCCTTGCATCCATCTAGCATCTTCAAAAGGATAATTTTTGGACTTAATAAGATACCGTCGGACAATCTTACCATGTCATAGTACCTTGTCTTCATGCCGAAGGATAGCTTTGGGTTGTAGTACCTCTTCTTGATCTTTGATTTCGGGAGGGTCTTTAATAATTGGTTCATTTGGAGGCTCTCTTTTGTAGGGCTTGAGTAGGTTCACATGAAAAGAATTATGTATGAGCCAATGGTTAGGCAACTTGAGTTGATAAGCCACCTCATTGATTGGCTTCAAAATTTGAAAAGGACCATAGTATCTCTTTGCTAGTTTAGCATAATACTTTTGATGGCCCGTAGGATTTTTGCCCGTCGTTTGCCTCAATCGAGCCTTAGGAAACTTAAGTAAGACCCAATCATTTTCTTTGAACATTAAGGCCCTTCTGTGTTTGTCAGCAGCAACAGCTTTTTGCCTTAGATGGGAGATGGATATAGCCTCCCTTAATCTTTTGAAAAGATGCTTGCAGGTCACAACTATACTCATCGGCAGCAGTAGCGAAAATCTTTCCATGTACTTAAGTAGCAAGGGACTTTTAGGTCTTCCCTCTATGATTTCAAAAGGTGCTTTTCCCGTAGAAGTATGGATAGTATTATTATACGCATACTCTACAAGAGGTAAGTACTTTTCCCATTGTGAGCATTGATCTACTTCTGTATCATAGGTATTTAGTAGATCAAAAATCGTAAGATTGGCTATCTCACTTTGGCCATCTGTTTGTGGGTGATAGGCCAAAGAGAAATTCAATCTTGTACCTAGATTTTTGAAGAGACCTTTCCAGAAATTACTGGTCATTCTAGGATCTCTATCTCACATGATGGATGTTGGCAATCCATGGTGTTTGAAAATCTGTGATATGAAGAGAGTTGCCATTTGGTGTGCCTTAATAGTCTTCTTGATAGGGATAAAGTGTGCTTGCTTGTCAAACCTGTCGACTATTGTCCATATTCCCGTATTCCCATGGACAGATGTTGGTAATCCAAAGATAAAATCCATGGATATACTCTCCCATGGTGAATCAGGAATTGGCAATGGCTGGAGTAATCCAGGTTGCTTCCCTCTATCATACTTGGTCTTTTTCCATACTACACATTTTGAAACATACTCTTGTATGTCCACTTTCATGGTAGGCCAATAAAAGTACGTCTCTACTCCTTGAAGAGTAGGTTGAATGCCTCTATGCCCCGCATAGGGAGGAGCATGGGATTCATACATGACTTTCTCATGAAGGGATTGGGTAACACATAGCCTATTGCCATGGAGAAGATAACCATCCTGCAAGGTGAATGGTTCCTCTTTCTTCCCCAAAGCAAGGGCTGACATTATGTCTTTAAAGTCAGGGTTGGTAGCATACTCATATATCATAGAAGATAGATCATTGTGAGTTGCTATTGACACATCATTAACTTTTGGTCATCGTGAAAGTGTATCAACCACTTGATTGTGCTTACCAACAATGTGAGCAATGTGGAAATTAAATTGTGAAAGAAAATTTGCCCACCTCATTTGTTTGTCAAAAAGCTTTGTTTGCGTCATGAAGTACTTGAGACTTTGATGGTCTGTTTGTAAGATGAATGGAGTCCCCAATAGATAGTGCTTCCATGTGTCTAGGGCATGTAGAACAACTAACAGCTCTTTCTCGTAAATGCCTAAGACCCGTTCATCCGTGTTGAGCCTTCGGATCTCATATGCTATGGCATACCCTTCTTGAAGCAAGACTGCTCCAAGGCAATCACCACAAGCATCACATTGGACCTCGAATGGCTTTGAGAGATCCCGAAGCATAAGGACTGGTTGGGGGATAAGATTCTCTTTGAGCTTGTCAAAAGCACTTTGCTCCTTAGCAATCCATGAATACTGAACATTTTTCTTTGTTAAGTCATGTAGTGGTCCTACTATTTGATAGAATTTTGCTATGAAGCGTCTATAGTATGCACACATACCAATAAAGCTTCTTAGATCATGTAGATTCCTTGGATTAGGTCATGCTTTATCACCTCCAACTTTGATGGATACCATCTTGAGAGATAATATGACCTAAGTATTGAATCTCTTGAAGGAAAAATTCACTTTTCTTTTGATTGAGAAAAAGCTTATTCTCCCTTAACGCTTGAAAAATCACTTGGAGATGTTGCTTGTGTTCCTCCAAGGAATTGGAGTAGATGATGATATCATCAAAGAACACTCCAATGAATTTGCGGTAGGGTCTAAAAATTTTCTCCATTAATCAATTGAAAATAGCTGGTGCATTAGTCAAGCCAAAAGGCATGACTAGATATTCATAAAGGCCAAACATTGTACGAAATGTGGTCTTTAGGATATCTTCATTCACTATCCTTATTTGATGGTATCCACTTTTAAGGTCAATCCTATTGAAGTAGGTAGAGCCTTGTAGCTTATCAAACAGATCTTCTACCCGAGGTACGGGAAATCTATTTTTGATAGTGATATGGTTTAGTGCGCGATAGTCCACACACATGCGGTATGTACCATCTTTCTTTTGCACTAAAAGGACTGGAGAGACAAAGGGAGAGGAGCTAGGCCTCACCATTCCTTTGTCTACCAATTCTTGTACTTGCCTAATGATCTCCTCTTGTTGAGCTTGTGAAACTCGATAGGGAGGTTTGTTAGGCGGTGAGCTTCCTGATAGGAGCTCAATTTGATGGTCATCATCCCCTCATTTTGGAGGTAAGTCCATAGGGATATCATCAATTAACACATCTTGGAATCCTTTTAGAAAGTTAGACAAGTCTAACTCTTCTTGATTTCTACCATTCACCTTTGATGAAACATTAGGACCTTTTAGGGATTCTTTGACAAAAATCATGTACGCAGAAACTCAGCTTTTCATTAATTTATCAAGGGCGAGAGGATTTACAAGTGGTATAGTATGACCAGACTCATTAGACATATTCTTTCCCCTGTAGGTGAAGTAGATTCTCCTTTCAGGAAACTTCATGCTGGCAGCCATGCGGTTGAACCATGGTATCCCTAGGATAGCATCCTCATGTTGGAGAGGAGAGATAAAGAAGTCTTCTTTGTCGACATAGCTTTGGACATGAAGCCTCAACTTACCAATCAAGGGAGTAACGGAGGCTTGCTGTCCCTTGAGAGCGGCATCAACAGTTACAACATCTCCCATCTCAAAAGCTTGAATGCCCAACTTGGTGGCCAACTCCATTAATATGAAGTTGAGAGTAGAACCAGGGTCAAACAAGATGAAGGCATCATGCTCCCTTACCTTTCCCCAAGCATAGGAGAGAGGTGATCCTTTGCAATGAGTATCCTCTTTTGGAGCTTCGATAGTGGAAGCTCTAGGAGTCTCATTGCGAGCATTTCTTTTGGGGCAAGAACGATAGCCATGTCCTTGCTCCCCACACTTAAAGCAAATGTGATCATTGCAAAAAGTTTCAAGCTCTTCAGGAGATAGTTTATTTTTACCTTTGTAAACTCCTTTCTCCTTGGACCAATTATTGTTGTTGTTGCTGTTGCAATGGCCGTGGGAAAAATTTGGGCATTAATTTTTCCCTTTGCATCCCTTTTGTCTTTATTTTCCATGGGTTTGACATTCCATCTAACCCCTTGTTGGAAATTGATGCGTGAAGCAACCATGGTATGGGGGATTACTTCGCTGATAGAGTCAGGCCGTTGAGAGTTGACATACTCGGCCATCTCTTTAGGTAATACCGCATAGAATTGTTGTCTTTGCTAAGAAAAGTCTATCTTTTGAAAGACAATAGCCTTGGGATGTAAATCCCAAAACTTGTTTACATATTTGTGGATAGACCCATGAGAGAGAAGCCTTAAACTCCGCCATTCGGTGAGCACTTTGTCCTTTGCATCGCTTGCAAGGAATTGCTTCATGATGGAAACTCATAGAGTTTTCCATGTCTTTGGGGCTTCGCCATTGCCACGAAGGCTAGCCCACCATTGACAAGATGATTTTTGGAAGTGCATAGCTACATGGTGTATCTTGGAGGACTCCGCGAAGCCCTCGTCTCCAAAGGCCACATCAAATTGTTGGATGAAGGCCAATACTTTGTCGGTAGCACTAAACATGCCATCATAGGTGAGAAAAGAGATACTCTTTCCTCCCTCCTTGAACTTCTTGAGCTTTTGTGACCTTCGCCACACAGGGTAAGATTTGCGATGTCCTCCCCTCTTATATTCTCTAGGAGAATAGCCATAGCTTTCATCGGTAGAGGAGGAAGGTGAAGAAGAAGAAGAAGAGGGTGACCTCTTTCTTGCCCTTTTCTTCCTTGGTTTTCTCTCTTCCCTTTTGGAGTGACGTGGAGAAGGACTATGGGTTAGCCGTTTCCTCTTGGGAGGAGTTGGCAATCTTTTAGTCCGCCTTCTTCGTGAGACACATCTTTGGAGGAATTTAGGGATTCAATGCTTTCTTGATCTTTGGATTCCTCTTCTCGTCTGGGAGAGAGTCTTCTTTTGGGGGTCTCTTCAAGAGGCCTCGCAAGCTCTCTCACCTCTTGGAGAGGAAAGGAAATCCCATAAGGACAAAGTTGTTGAGTAACTTCGGCTTGCAAAGTGGGATTGCCCATAGCTTGTTGCAACCTAGTGACAAGATAATTAACAAACATGGGGGCATCATCATTGGAACCTTCATGTGCAAAATCAATGTTGTCAATGTTCATTCTAGTCTCTTGGTTATTGTCAGCCATGTTAATTAACTTATATGTTTACTAAGTGTATGCTTTGGCAATTCAAAACCTTAGTTGCTACTCCTCTTAGCCTTTGAAAATAGGCACTTAAGTATCTACACTTACCCCTCGAATTGGTTAATTATAGAGAGTAGTGGAGTGAGTTTAAAATAGCGAAGTTGCCGAAAGATAGCTCCTTTTGGACTTCTTATGGCTCAACAATGGTAAAGCCGTAGGCAAGTCTAAAAAGAATCCATTGTTAAGACCAAAGCTGGCTCAATAATAGTAAAGCCGTAGGCAAGTCTAAAAAGACTCCATTATTAAGACCAAAGCTCCCGAGGTGTGCACCATATCCCACATAGTGGACTCAACAAACCGATAATAGATCCCAGATCCACTTACCCTAATATAATTAGCAAAAACAACCATTAACATGCTACTTAAGGACCTCTCTTCTTAAGCAAGAAAAGATAAACCAAATGCTCTGATACCAATGTAATGGAAATTTCCTATGAACTTTGAGAGTAGTGGAATTAGTAAATTAGGTGAAGCACTTTTGAGAGATTACTTTGTGACAATAGCGGGTGAACTAATTGATGGTAGAAACATACACATGGTACTTAGTTAACTTGGCATGAACAATACTTTTCCAAGAGAGAGAGAGAGTTTAGAGAACATGACAATAGTTGAGGACCGGATGCATATGGAGCCGGTTTCCCCTCCAATAGGCATTTGTAATATAGTTTCTCCCATCAAGAGAGACTTGGTACAATACAATCTTTGTGTTCCTTGTGACCTACGTGATGCAATGAAGATGGAAAGCTTCATGCATCACAAGCATAACATAAACTTGTAGAAAGCATTAACTATCCCAAGCCTCAGTCCCAAGGCCTAAAACACCTTCGAAGGTGGAGAGAGCTAGCAGGGAATGAGGGTAGGGAAGAGGAAGAAGAAACATTCCATAGGAGAAAGAAATAGTTTAGCATACATAATAGCTTAGTAATGGGGAGATGGAAAGCTTAAGCATTGAAGCATGGCTCTTGGTTGGATTTGCATTCCATAGCCAAGAGTGTTGATGTAGTCTCTCACTTCTCACAAGCTTGGAGAAGGAGGTGGTGTTCCTCAACTTTCACCAAGTGAGAATGCACTTGCAAATGAGTGTGTGTGGAGAGTATATCTCCCTAGCACCCCCCCTCCTTGCTTTGGGCAAGTGGTAGTTTTTCCACATGCTTCAATCTCATTGGTCCCCTCTTTAGCCCAACCAATAGCATTCAAGCACCCCATGTGATTAAGCTTAGTGAGAGTTTGACATGTGTCCCATGTGCTCTTTTAGAAAAGGGGTGCGGTCTCTTTTTTAGTCAAGCATCTTACCCCCCATGCATAGGAAGCTTCTCAAGCGACTTCCTCATTAAGTGTGTAGGGTATCTTTTTGACTCAAGCATCTTACCCCCCATGCATAGGAAGCTTCTCAAGCAACTTCCTCATTAAGTATGACAAGTACCTCAAGTACCTTAGTCATCAAGCATGACAAGCACCTTAGGTGGAGTTCCCACCTCAAGCTCAGCCCTAGCTTGCCTAAGGTCAAAGAAAAGTTTAGGTCGGGTTCCCACCTCAAGCACAACCCTAGCTTGCTTAAGGTCAAAGACAAGTTTAGGTCAGGTTCCCACCTCAAACTCATCCCTAGCTTTCTTAAGGTCAAAGGACTTTTAACACTAACCATTGGAGGTCTTTAATGAAGCTAACCCTAAGGTCTTTTAATCACCATTAGTTAACCTTGATCTTTGACAGACCATCTCTCATTTGGGCCCCTTTACCATTGGCCCCGTGTTGAGATAGATCCGTAAGCACATGTCTATATTCTAACCCTTGTTCCTGTTTATTATCCCACATTAAATGATCAATTTAATATGAGAAAGTCCTTTGGGTTGGTTAGGTATTAGATATTTAATGACATGTTGGAACTATAGAGGTAATATAAACCTAGGATGCACATAAATGATAGCCACCAAATGCACTATTGATTGGGGGACTAGGGGTTTCACAACGCAGAAACCAACTCTTAGCCCTGCCACTCAAGCCATAGTCCCTGAAATATTGCCTCTTAAGGAAATAAAACCAAAAAAATTGCATGTCCAAGAGGTTGAACCATATGTCCCCATAGCCCAACTTTCTAGAGCTTCAACTGCTGTAGCTGAAATAAAGCTTGAGACACACAAGACCCATCGTAATATAACAAAGAAAACATACAAGTGGGTCCCTAAAGCTTCTTTAACGACCATAGCTAGTGCTCAAAGACAAGAGCCTAGTAAGAGACGTCCCACTTGTCCGAAGAAATGTAAAGAAACGTTGCGTTGGATTCCCAAAAAACTATTGGAAGCCCAAGGCTACTATGAAGGAAATGATCAAATCTGTGTTTCAAAGCGTAATTTATGCTCTTACCTGTCGGTTGACCCATGTGAGCCCAATCCTGTAGCTCCAAAACGACTTGATGATCGCACAAAGAAAAAAATCACGGAATACTACACACCTGCTCCAGAGCTAGTTTGGGTACCAAAGAAAGAACGATTTGTTCCACCTAGCTTAGGAACAGGAAAGTCAAATGAAGCTTCTTTCTCTTTATGTAGTTCCTATACCCACACAACCTCCAGCTACCATTGTACATATCCATACAAACAAGGAAGAGTTTGCACCTCCCGTTGTAAGTTCACCACCTACAACAATGTTGCAAATAAAATCATGGGAGAGTACCTTACCACCCTTGCAACTAGATGAAACGCATAGGACGGGCGAAAACTATTGGTTAAAGCCTTCACCTATAACAACTTGGAACAATTGGTTTCAAAAGGTGACAACATCATTCCAAAAGGTATGATCTACCCAAGGAAGGGGGGAGTGTTTGTTGATTCACTAGCTTCCCGCTCAACCTTCCTCCCTGACCTCTCAATCTCCCAATCTTTGGGAATGTATATATAAAGCCTTATACTCACAAAAAACAAAAATAAGAAAGTAAAAGAGAAAGTGCCACCAAACAAAAACTTTTTGGAACCCTACGAGTTCTATACATAACACAAAATCATAAAGACACATTATGCACAAGGACACGACCTTTGGACATGACCCTTGTGATATTTGCACTCTAACCATCATCTATCTGTGTGTAAAGATATGGCTAGTACGCTAGAGTCATCCACTCCTGCCTTGGGTGAGAGGTACCCTCATTACTTTGCACAAGTGTTTCACATAGTATACCTAGTGCTTGCATGTGAATGGGATTTGGTAGGTATGCTAGCATGTGAGAGGAATTTTGAGGAATTAGAATGGTTGATACGTCTCTTGACCACAACTGATCCATACTTAGTAGAGGATGTCACCCCGATTGCACAAGACTACCATCTTGACCAAGATGACTATAGGCATCTAGTGACCTTCCAAGTAAACATTGGTGCCTCTAATGATGAAGACGATTTACAT
Organism: Adiantum capillus-veneris; assembly: GCF_014529385.1. Lineage (NCBI taxonomy): Eukaryota > Viridiplantae > Streptophyta > Polypodiopsida > Polypodiales > Pteridaceae > Adiantum > Adiantum capillus-veneris. The sequence continues at coordinate 143,103,521 of NC_140944.1, read as the reverse complement.
GATTACACAGATGGCACATATGGTCTCACGGATGATGACTTTGTTTTTCTCGACGCGACGAGGATAGGGGTTTAGCCTTAGGGTTCTCCCCCAATCTCTACAATATCCTATTCCCTTGACTCTCTAGGGGGGGTGCAAATAATTAGGTTAGGGTTGCTTATGTTGTTTAATTGTGTTCAATAAGGGTTGGTACCTCTTCCCACTGATGTGCCTCCTAGAGGTATTCTTTGTGTTTCCTAGTGTGTACAAGAACGTGTTGCTGTTGTTAGGATTTGGACCTTCATGTAATCTTTCTCTCGTTCATTCTTCAAATCAAGGGCAATCATCAACAAAAACAAGTGTTTCTTGTCCATTAGCATTGCCCCTTATTGTTTTTGCATCCATGTTTGTTTTCTTTAATTGTGGTTGGTAGCATAATATTCAACGCATTTGCTTAGTATCAAACATTAAATTCAACGTAATTTTTTGTCATAATCACTTGTCTAGGTTTAAAAATCAAGCAGTCCGACTGAGCTAGTTTGACCAAGCTAGGCGTTAGAGATCTTCTCTTAATACCATGGGAAATGCCTTCCTAATAATCAATGGCTACTTAGGTTCTTAATCCGATTTAGGCAGTATTGTGTGCAATGTACTAGGGCTTTCTAGTGGGCTTAGTCCCTATTGACCTTTAGCTTAAGTATTATAAAGGGAGTTACTAATGTGATGAGCCTAGGGAGGTAACAGTGTTATATGACCCCCCAAATTCTTCTGCCACCTTTCAAAGATTGATGAGCCATGATTTTAAAGAATATCTTCGGAATTTCTTGGAAGTATATATGGATGATCTATATGTACATTCGTCAATCCGGGCTGATCATTTTGAACACCTCAAAAAAGTATTCGAAAAATGTAGACTTTATAGGTTTGCTTAAATCCTGAAAAGTGCACATTTATGGGCAGATAAGGAAAATTTCTTGGACATGTAGTGTTTAAAAATAGCATAGCTACAAATATGGATAAAATTCATGTTATTAGTGAATTGCCAAGGCCAACAACAGTCAAAGAGGTTCAAGCTTTCATGGGACATTGTGAATATTATAGACGATACATTTACATGTACGCTATAATTGCAAAACCCATGTACAACTTGATTACACTCTTTGAATGGACTGATGAGTGTGAAGAATCCTTCATGAAGCTTAAGTAAGCTCTCACTTCAGCCCCAATATTGAAAGCACCAGATTGGAATAAGCTATTCCACATACATGTTAATGCTTCCAAGTTTGCCTTGGGTGCATACTAGCTCAACCAAGAGACGGAAAATGTGATTTTCCTATTTCTTATGCTAGTAGATAGTTGAATGTGGCATCAAAAAACTATACAATCATCGAAAGGGAAGGATTAAGAATGATCTATGTCGTAAAAAAGTATAGACATTACCTATTAGCTAACAAGTTTGTGTTCTTTGTGGACCACCAAGCCTTATTGTACTTGGTCAACAAGCCATGCAACACAGGAAGAATAGTGAGATGGTTCATCATTCTTTTGGAATTTGATTTCACTGTGGTTGTAATAAAGGGCACCACTCATCAAAGAGCAAATCATTTGTCAAGGATTATTTTAGGAGAACCACCGAAAGGGGTAGACGATGATCTACCAGATGCATTCTCTGTGGAAATGATACCCCGATGGTAAAAAAATATGGTTTCTTATTACACCCGGATTAATTGAGCAATCGGCTATGTATCAATTACTAGCTGGAAGGCTTTACAAAAGAAATCAAGATGGAATATTATTTTTGTGAATTAATCCTGAGGAGAATACCCAATACCTAAGTCAAGCACATATTACCATAGTAGGACTTCACTTTGCGAAAGACCAAACTATGCAGCAAATCTTGAGACTTGGAGTATTTTGGCCAACCATGAGGAGTGATGTTCACTCATTTGTAAAAAATGTCCTCAATGCCAAAAATAAGCACCTATACCTCATGGACATTGTTCCAAATATCACTCGTTCCTAAGTCGAGTAACTATCTAGTTACTTACTTATCAAGACGAACATTTCCTAGGATATGAGTAAATGCCACCAAAGAGCAAGAGACTATGCTCTTATTGGGAACCAATTGTATCGAAGGAAAAAGGATCAACATTTACATCTTTATGCAAATGAAGACGAATATATTCCCATTATAGAACAAGCACATGTTGGATTAGCTGGAGGTTACTTTTCTAGTGAAACCACCACTAGAGAAATCTTAATGGCATATGGTGGCCAACAGTTTTTGCACATGCCAAAGAATATGTTCAAAGGTGTGATGCATGTCAACAAGCAAAAATGCCAACCTGTGTAGATAGCATGCCTTTAAGACTAATGATGGGGGCTGGAGATTTTGCAAAGTGGGGCATAGATTTTGTCGGGCCAATACAACCACCTGCTTATAGAACTCAATCTCAATATATCATTGTATCTACAAACTATTTGACCAAGTGGACAGAGGCTAAGACAACCCAAAGGAATGATGCCAAAACCACAGTCGCATTCTTATATGAAAATGTGTTCACAAGATATGGATTTCCAATAGAAATTGATAGTGATAGGGGAACTCATTTCCTCAATGACGTAATTGAGTATCTGCTGAATGAATTTATGGTCATCCATAACAAATCAGCTCTCTATCATCCACAAGCAAATGGACAAGCTGACCACACAAATAAAATTCTTAGCTCAGTATTGACTAAAGTGGAGAGTTAAGTCTCAAAACACTCAACCACAACAGTTCATCAATGAAAAACCAAGATACCAGTGGCGAGTTAAAACTCAACAACAGTCATCATTGATACCAACAACTCACGAATTCAACGTACCAAAGCATCCTGATGGTACAATAAAGCAAAGATCACACAAGCTACAAGATTTTCTCTTTGGGAAACAACAACATAAAACCTCGACCACAGAAACCTTTGAGTTAATTACTCAAGATCCAACTCTTGCACAACATAATGGTTTGAATTGCATTGATCTTCGAAGCATGGTAGAGCCAATCAAGGCTATGCATAGACACGATTGTTCATCCCATGCACATAGTTGTCCCGGAGTACTCCATCTATGAGGGGTGGAAGGGAACTTCACTTAAGGGTAATGTTTGAAGAGGGAGGAAAAAGTTGGATGTTAACGTGCGATTTTTTTGCAAAATTACCTAATAACGCCCTTAGAAAATCATCCACAAGGGAATTTTAATTGATGACATCGCCCTGATGAGTGTAAATAGTGTATATACTATTTGAAAATACATAAAAAATTTGACTTTTTTGCTTATTTTCATTAATTTTCTTGAGATTGGAGCTTAAAAATAGAGAAATCTACCAAAAAGCAATAAAATAGTATTCTCCACTGGATTTTTTTAATTGTTGATTTTTCACTTTGCTTTTTTAGTGCATTTTATTATTTTCTTTGATTTTTTCAATAAACAAGTCAAAATTTAATAATAATTAGCAATTGAGCTCATATGGAGAAACTGAATATACGATAATGATCAAAAGAACAAGGCAAACATGCACAAAAATTTTCAATCAAAACGACAGATGGAATCGGGAAGCCTAAATTAGGCCGCCAAGGACTACTTTTGCAAATTCTTGCAAAATGAGCTAATGGAATCCGATTGAAGAAATTTTTGAGTCTAACGTAGATTTCACGGCCTAGTAGGACTAACAGAGGAATTTGGGGAAAACTAGTTTGGGAAGTCCGAGTATAGATATCCAAGGTAGCCCAAAATCACCTCATTTCCACTAGTCACTCTTGGAGGAGAGAGCTTTCTGCTTTCTTCGCGCGCGATTTTCGGAGCCTACATTCGTCTATTTACAATGCCGTCTCACACGAGACATGAGGTGTAAGTTCTAAACTTATCAATGAGCATTTCTATATGGCTAGGTAGAAAGTCTAGGCTCAGGAGAAAACCCTAGACACCCAGCTGTGCACGAAGTTCTACGACACAAAATTGACCATAGCAGCTTGTCAGCTCAAACGAATTGGACGAGACTTGAGCTGTAGCATGTCCCTAGATAATAGAACATTTCCATATCATTAGATGACCATTTGGCAGGGGTCGAGGGGGTCTCAAGTAAATAATCTAGGTTTTTGCCACATGACAGTTGACGGCTGACGAGGCGGTCTTGGCGCATGTAGGGCTTTTTCATATCTGATTCGTCTTTCTTTGTCGAGGACTTGCAAAAATTGCATAGTGACTCTATTTTTAAGTTCAATAGCTAAATAGCCAACAAACCTTGATGCAAGGTTGCTGATCACTGGCCCAAATATCTTCGTCCGCCATGTGAATAATCTTGTATAGAATGCCTCTTCAAATGCCAACATATTGCTTGATGGCAGAAACATACATCTGGCGTAGAAGCCGTAGAGGACTTCTTCTGAAGGCTGTCCACTCAAATCATAGCATAGAACTTTGTTGCCTTCTAGAATAGATATTCTACGGTGCACCGACGTGTTCAAGCTCATGAAATGTTTGAATACATGTAAGAAGTATTCTGCAGATTTTACAAAGCATTGCACATGAGAGGTCAGGGAGGCTCTTGAAGACGTTCATGGGGCCCATTAGGGTTTTCATGATGTATTCTTCGAAGACGTTGTTGGTCCCTACTCTGGAGCTGGTAGTCTTGGGTAATTTAGCCATGTTGGCGTCTTCTTCTTCAATGCATCATGTGCCTGCCATGTCCTTACCCTTGGTATAAGACAGAATGTAGGGTCCTTCTGTATGGCTGCAAGTGCTCTTGTGAACATAATTAGGTATCTAGAGTTATTGTTCAACCAGTTCTTTCTCCATTTGGGGTGGATATCATCTGAGCCTTTTGCCTGGATATACTTGTAAATCATTTCCTTAACTTGCAGTAGCTCCACCTTTATCAATGGGTAGGGTAGTGATTGCTGATGCCATTGAGCATTGATTTGGTTAGGAGTGAGTTGAGTTACATTAACTAAGTGGAGAACTCTCAACTCCCAATCCATTGTTGCTTTTCATTCAACATCAGTGCATCTTTCTCAGCCGTAGAAAGCTAGACCATTGGCACTTGCTTGGCTTCAGTGATTAGTACTTGAAACTCTGACTCTCCTGCTAGCCCTTCTGACTGATGTGTTTCCATATCAGCAAAAGAGACTAATGGTATGTCTATGGTTGGCTATTCAAAGGTTCCTGCCTCCTCCTGAGTTTCTGTATGTCCCTCTCTTAGCAGCTAATTGGCTCTCTTCAATTCTTCTATTTCCTTGAGCAATTGCTCTTCTCTTTGAACCCGCATGAACCCGCATCAATGCAAGGTCTCATCTTTGTGTTTGTTTCAGCTTCAGCTCAAGTTCAAGGTCTTTGTTCCTTTTTTTTTAAAGTCTTGTATACTTCATGTGTTCCCTTGATTGAAGCTACAACGGGGTTTTCTCTTATCTATCTTAGGAATGCTGCTTAATCATTGATTCGTTGCTCAAAACTATTGCAAGGAGGCATTAGCTACATCTAGCTGCACTTGGATCTTTTGTACTGATAGAGAAGTAGTTAAAAGTTCATTGGTTACTTCTATCAGTTGTTGATATTTGCTTTTGCATGCATCAGATAACTTTGTCAGGAGCTTTCCCAGCTCTTCCATCTCTTTCTCTTGTTTTTCCCTGGCAATCTGGTGTTGTTCTGCTTCATTCTTTTAGCTCTTTAATCTGCCTTTGAAGATGTTCAATGATGTTCAATCTGTCATCTAGCTCTCCTTGTAGAGCATCAATGACTTGTTCCAGCTCTTTAGCCTTGGCATTGCGGCTAAGTGCTGCGGTTCTCATCTTGTCTGTCATCAACTGCATTTGATTTGCATACTCATTTACCTACATGATGACTTCATCATTGGTTTCCCAGTCTTTAGGTTCTACCTAGGGTTGTTTAGAAGTTTGTGCCGTTTTGGTTTGTGGCTCTTTTGTTAGTGCAACAGTTTCTGCTTGTGGCCATGGAGGTGGTTCTACTGCTTCTTCTTGAGGCTTTGCAGGTGTATCCACTTCTTCTTCTTGAGGTTTCATGGATGCCTCAACAGTTTTTGCTTGAGATGTTGTAGAGGAAGGTCCTGCTTCAACTATTTTGGCTTCCTTGGGTTGGCTTCTTTGGTGTCTAGCTTTGCAGCTACATCATAAACCTCCTTAGGTAGCATTTGTAATTCTACTTAGTGTCCTTCTTCACTCTTGAATCTGCCAGTGAAGACGGTGGTGTTGTTTTCTTCGAGCTACTCTTTACACAATTAAGTTGCCTTTGCCGTCTTCACTGAGCTTGGACCTAACTGGTACGGTGGCATATCTTGCACCTTATCTTTCTGAGACACCCTTTTCCTTGCCTTCTCAGCCGCTTGCATTGCTCCTGTTAGGTGAATACAATGTCAAAGTTAGAAAATTTTGCGAATTCCGCTCTGAAATTCTATATGTAATTCAAAGAAATCATGTCTGCAAGGATTACAAAAGCAAAACATTGCACTTACACTTCTACGCTCCTCATCATAAATGCGTTCTAGAAGAAGATCCGCAAGAATTCTCCATCCACAAGAATGCACGTCATCTTGTTTTGGGACCTTGCAATTCAAAATCAACATATCTTTCCAAACACTGTCTTGGGTCAATGCTTCCCATGAAGCAACAAGTTTCTGAATAGACCTGCAAGACATAGCATATGGTGACCAAACCATAATTATAAACCTGCTTGCCATACCATAATTGCAAAACCATAACCATAACTTGATTGTCATACCATAATCATAGTCGTTCGTAAACGAGATGCAAAACCAGAAACATAAGCGTGAAATTGTACATGTATACAATGAATGAACACAACTGTATGAAGAAGACCAAAGCTACAAAAAAAAATATAGGGAGGATGTCACCCTCATGGTAGCACCTCCCACTAATCGATGTCCTCTCCATCCTCCTGTAGTTGGGTCAAAAGGGACACAAGTCCATGCTTGTATCCATACTTCTCCTCTTGGCACGTTGGAGGACGCTTCACAGCAACTTCCTATAAAATAAATTATTAATCATAAGATAAAGAATCAAATAACATATACGTAATTGACAATTTAAATCATACATATAATACTTATAGACTCATGCTGAAGTGTGTCGTAGCCCTCGCTCCCAAGATGTTACGCTCCAACAAACTCCAAACATGATCTTGTTGAAATCTCTGAGGATTGTCATGTGTCTCTCGTGCAATCCCCGCCCACTCCTCTGCGTCCAACCATGCCTGCTTTGGAATGTCGGACATGTACTTGTCCCTCCCTCTGACCGATGGTGTGACATTGTGGCAATCTCCATGCTCAAGATCCAATCATTTGAGACTGGATCGTACCCCTCTGTCGGCATGTACTCTCTATAAATGGCCTCGACGATGTAATTCTTTCTTTCATCATCTTGAGCATCCTAAGTCTCCATCACAGAGTGGCCACACTGAACCTAAGAGCTGTCAAATCCTATGTCACATGGCCTTTTTGATCCTATTCGCCACAACAAACCCATCTCTAGTCTTGTACACCTTGCTAGGATCATGCTTGTGTGATCCCCAAGCTGTACGTAGTGTGCTAATCGGTGAACTATCTACTGAAGATAGTGGTGGACACTCTCTAGGTGGTGTGGATACATCGATAGAATCATTACCACAACAACCACTACCTCCAATACAACGCCTACCTCGTCTCGAATAAGAACCAATCATCGATGTAGGAGGCACGCTCAACTGAGGTGTAGGGCCGGCCACTGTAGGGGGCATACTAGTCCTAGATGTAGGGACGATCATAGTAGGTCTAGAGGAGCCCGGTCCCCAGAGGTTCTGGGTGTAAGCAACCTAATCTGGTGTAAATTGTGACAAAAAGGAGCTCATTTCTAAGTTCAGGCATGTGCTCACCACTGACCTCTAGCTCAAAATCCTCACTTTCATCATCTGTCGATTGTACACTTTGATCATGACGCTCTTCGGCCTCAACTTTCAATCCTTCACACACTTTCTTGCTTTGTGGAGAAACTTGAACAACATAGGGCTAGCGCGGTTTGGACAGATCTTTTTCATCCTTTTCTCTCCATAGTGGATCTATTGTGAGCACAAATTGTTCACAATGCTGCGGAAGTACAAATGTAGCCCGCACATCTGTCCGCACCCATCTAGAGTTCACTTGAGTCCAATCTTATCTTTGTGCACAGTTGCATTAGGGCCGCTAGTTATAACTTTGAACCACTTGACATTCCCTCGCACTAGTCCTACTTTCTTGGATGAAGCTTGCCCTAAGACCACTATCGAAGGTAACCCTTTGTTACTATTTGTTGCACTCTAAAGTGTCTCTCGTGTGACCACAAAGCTCCATATTTGTGATATTGCAGCCACAAAAATGAAACAAACTTAAAGTTACCAAACCAATGTCATCATGTGCATTTGCAAAAGGAAGTTGTAAAAATATTTACGTGCCAATTGTAGCCCCTTGAAATCTCCTCTTACTCTTCAGTAATCAACACTTTGTTCCTCTATGCCTCTGAGATTGTCACGTCTAACCACTGCCCAGTAGGAAAGTCAGGCAATTTCTATGATTTGGAAAAGACAGGTTTCTAGTGGCATGATTGCACTTGAATTGCAAGCAATATTTCAAGCGTTGTTGCTTTTCCCCTTCGTACCTCTCTAGCCACTTTTGCATGATGTCTGAGTTGAGAAGACAAAATCTCATAACCTTTTCTTGCATTGTGATATCCATCTTTCTAATGATGCGTTGTCCCTGCGGCTCGTCCCCTATCACCTTGACATTGACCTCAGTAGTCCACATTCGGGGCATCTCTGGATCAATTGAGCCCAAAAATTCACTGATGAGAACAAGAGACTTTTGTACAAGTCATCCTTTGGCCATGCTATCCTCGAGGTGAGCCTTTGAATCTCTCCAAGAAGAACATCCATCTGCGACTACCCCGGCAATTGAAACTTCATCGACCACATGCACAAGTAGATGCATTTGGATGGTAAGAGTGTTTGTTGGGAATTACTTATCTACCATACACACTGCTTCAATTGTTAAGTATGGAGCCTGATTTACCCTTGTAATTTTTTGTGGTAAAAGCGCACATTTGTAAGGCCCCCATTATGAGGAGAAGCCATCGTGCGTGAAGGAAAATCACTCACCGGAAACCAAAATTTTCACGGACAAGAATCAGGGGCAACTTTAAAGGCCTGGGGGACGGAGGTCCCCGAGACTTTTTTTTCGCCGGAATATTATGGCCGGACGGCGGCCGGAAAGTGGTCGGAAACAACCGATCGGTGGGCGGTGGCCGGTAGTCAATGGCCGATGGCGGTGGTCGGAAGTCAATGGCCGGTGGCCGTGGCCGAATTCAAAAGCGGACTTGTCTTCTCAAGGGCGGCCACACATGGGCGGATTGGAGGGTCCTATTTGGACTTATTCGCACAAGGGCGGCTACACATGGCTGTCTCTCATAAGAGAGGGCAGCCCTTTTGGCCTATAAAAGGAGGCCATTTCTACAAACATTTCATAGTGTGAAGTGGATGCAACAAGGTGAGTGTGAGGTGGTGAGAGTGAAGCAAGGCGGGAGCTCCATTAAGGGTATAATCCCTTTGTAAACTACTTCTTGTTTTGAAGTACTAAAGCCATTGAGTGGCTGCTTTCCCGTGGACGTAGCCCACATTGGGTGAACCATGCATATCGTGTGTACTCTCTCTCTCTCTCTCTACTCTATAATCTCGTGTATATAAATCTGTCTCTCTCCATTAAGTAATCTACTCAATTATCTATTTAGCTACGTCTTATTTCCTAACATCAATAGCATTTAAGTGAGTTGCATCTATGCTGTCTTTTCTTATCTCTTTTGAACTGATCCAACATACCAACTCACTAATTTTATGGATTGTTCTTCTAATATCATCTGTTAGACAATCCTTTATGGCTATTGGTAAGATAAACTGTAAAAATTTGTGCCAATCATGGGACTTAAGACCACTAAGGTTGTCATCTCTAATAAAAGCCATTTTCAAACATTGCATGGACCCAGTGGGAGTCTTGAATGAAGATATAGTCTTCTTCACTTGCTGCTCTTCTGCACGACTCAAAACCCATGGACCTTTTGGTATAGTAAAATTTCCATTGGGTTTAAGTCAAGGCCACATCTCTGGCATTCTACCCACACCCTATAGGTCAACTCTTTGGGCCTTTCTCTCTCTTTTCCAACGATGGTTTTCCATAGGATCTCCCCCACATTCTTGAAGATGTGCATTGGGTCAAGAAGATGATTAATTTAGCAGGTCACTCCAATACGAGACTTCATGGAAAAGAGAAAGTCTTTTTAGGTCGGATGGCTTGGAAACTCTCCTATCTAGCCACATGTCTCACTTTCAGTGGATGCATGTCATGTTTTCATATGTTTGGTCCACGTAGCTCATGTCCTTCAAGAAAAAATCTACGTAGTTCTCGTAAACTGTCTTCCTCAAATGATCAGAGCGGCAAAAGCTATGTCGAGGACCACATTTCGGACACGCATGATTGCTTGAGTAACTCAAGCCTAGAAAATCATAAAATTAAAATACAAACGTTGTCATAGCTAGGAATAGCATATACATGAGGTTTTCAAAGATACTTACCTGAACACTTGCCGAAGCCTGGTCAATTGAGCATGATCCACATGAGAATTCCTTATACATGTACATTTTGTCGTCCGGCTGGTTGCGACATGTCAACCACATTGATCCCTGTCCATAAGATTTGGAGCCCTCCTATAAGTGGTGCCAGATAGATGCCCATGTTCTTTGCTTTGTACTTTCCTGGGACGATCAATAGATGGTCCTTCTTGATAGGTAGCCATGGTGGAAGATTATAATTAACCAAGAAAACATGCCACGTGCTCTATGAAGAACTCCGTAATCCAAATCGGTTTACTCCATCCATTGCCATACCAAAATGGATACACCGAGGCTCATCCTTAAATATAGGCCATCTTTCCTCTATGTGCTTTCATGCACGAGAGTCAACAGGTACCCACATCACATCATTTGTCGATCTAGTATTTGAGTGCCATGTCATCAAAGCGGCTATAGACTTGCACCTGAACATGCCCTTTAATCTTGGAATGATAGGAAAGTGTCAAAGGATATTTGCAAGGATAAAATTTTCTTGTGTGTCCTCTCTATACTTGTTTGATCCATAATTGGGACATTGTTCCAAATTTGCATACTCATTGCGAAAGAGTATACAATCATTAGGGCATGCATGTATTTTGTGATAATTAGTAAGAAGCTTTTTAGCGGCTAGACGGGTAGGGGGTATGTGATTGCCTTCCGCGGCAAGATTTACTCTTTGAGCAACCTATCATTACATCAACAAGTGAGCACAACGATTATATTATTGATTCATAAATTAGACTTTGGCATGCTTAGGATACAATATATTTACCTAAAAAGCTCTATGACGGAGGCATCAGACCACTCGTACAGACATACTGCAGATTAAGGATTGTCAAAGCAATATGGAGAGCTCAGATTTTTCTATCATTGTAAAGCAACATACACGTAAGATTCCGTATCATCTCGCCCTCTTTATTGTTGCTACATGCCATCGATATGGACGGGATGGTTGAGGTTGGTTTATAGTGTCGCCTTGAATGTTTTTGCCTTCTAGGTTTTTAATGATGGGATCCATGTCAAAGAATGCATCTAACATCTGCTCCATCTCAACTTCTTGAAATGTGGAATCGGATATTTGTGGGGTGGACTCCATCAATGGTTGTTCTTTCGATAATTGTCTTCTTTGGTATGAAATTGGAGCAATATCTACTTGCACGGATTGATCTACTGCCTCCGGACCATGAGATTAATAACGTAGATCTTGTAGTTGCTATATGGAAAAGAGACCGTTATTGCGTATATGCTGATCGTAATTTTTTTGGTTTTGAAAGATCTGTGTGCTTGCAATGAGCACAATGACATGGCATCGTATTGTCCATACTTTATCTACCAATCATGCAAAAAATGAACAGATCACTCTTGTTATAAGTACACACCCATAACTACATAATAATGCATGTACACTGAGTCGTTTTTGAAGTACACAAGTCATTTATGAAGTACACAAGTTGTTTTTGAAGTACACAAGTCATTTCTGAAGACCATTGCGTTTTTGAAGTCTATTTGCGGTTTTTCTGCCATTTGTTGCTAGCTCTAACAACCTCATATTCTCTAGCCATGCACAATCCTACACACCTCGCTTTACAGGTGCAAGGAGATCAGGACCACCAGGTAATAATCTTGTCTTTATTGGTCAATGCCTATATATTAGGGTTTGACATAAGTACACACCCATAACGACATGACAATGCATATACAAAGATCCAGTACAAACCCTAATCCTCAACAGACTTCCATTTTTGAAGATCATTTGCGTTTTTAAAATTTGTTTGCACTTTTTAAGTCTATGTGCGCTATTGAAGTCCATTTGCGTTATTTTACTTTGTTTGTTGAAGTTTGTTTGGGTTTTATGAAGTACACAAGTCGTTTCTGAAGATCGTTGCATTTTTAAAGTCCGTTTACAGTTTTTCTACCAATTGCCGCTAGCTCTAACAACCTCACATTCTCTCACCATGCCCAATCCCAGCACAGCTAGCTCGGTCTAAAGGTACATGGAGATCAGGATCATCGGGTAATAATCTCATCTTTATTGATCAATGCCTTTATATTAGGTTTCGACACAAGTACACACTCATAACTACATGACAATGCATGTACGAAGATCCAGTACAAACCCTAATCCTCAACAGACTGACATCTCTGAAGATCATTTGCATTTTTTAAATTTGTTTATGTTTTGAATTCTAAGGGTGCTATTGAAGTCCGTTTTCATTATTTTACTTCGTTTGTTGAAGTCCGTTTGGGATTTTCTACTAATTGCCGCTAGCTCTAACAACCTCACATTCTCTAGCCATGCCCGATCCCCACACACCTTGGTCTAGAGGTGCATGAAGATCAGGACCATCGGGTAATAATCTCGTTTTTATTAGTCAATGCCTATATATCAGGGAGTTCGTACGACCAAACAGATAAGCAACTAGCCCTACCCAAGTAACGAAGCGGGTAGGCTTAAACATTTTGACAACAAAGAGGTTGTTAATCTAAGCGGCTAGCCCTAAGCAATAAGCCCTAAGCGATAAGTCGGCGGTATGAATATTTTTTTCCTAAGCAACTAGCCTTAGTTAAAGTACTAAATGGCTAAATAACAAAGCGAGTGGGTCTAAGCGGCGTGGCTAAGCGACTAAATAACTAAGCGGCTAGCCTTATACGACTCGTCCTAAGCGGCTAGTGGCTAAATAAAGAAGGGGGTAGGACTAAGTGGTGCAATTGAGCTACTGAATACCTAAGTAACTAATCCTAAATGGCTAGCTGGAGACGGCTAACACTAAGCGGCTAGCCCTAAGCATGTAGCCTTCAATGGCCTAAATACAGAGTAGTCCGGCCTGAGCGGCTAAGTGACTAAATAACCAAGCGGCTAGCTTTAAGCGACAAACCCTAATAAGACCTACACGACTAGCCCTAAGCGGCTAAGTGGCTAAATAACGCAGCTAGCCAAGCCGCGGGTAGGAGTAAGCGGGCTCGGGTAAACGATTGAATAGCTAAGCAGCAACCTCTAATTAAGCAGTTAGCCTTCACCGGTCTAAATACGACCAGTCCTAGGCAATGAAATGACTTATTACCTAAACGTCGGTACCTAAACGATCGATTAGTCTTAAGGGACTAACCTTAATTAAGCAAATAGCCCAAAGCGTACAACTACGTTTGATTGACATAACGTCGATTTTTCCTAAGTGATCGACATAACAACGTCGATCGATGATTTGCAAATTAATGAATAAACTTAGTACCTAACACTAAAAAGTTTCTAATTTACATTTACAATATCTACGACAAGTCACAATTAAAAAAATAACAATATAGTTTCTAAATTTCTAAATTTATATACATAAAAATAGCAAAACTAATTATAAAATGACATAAATTTAAAAAACTTTCTTTTAGTGATCAAATGTCATTATCTTTGTTTCTTGATGATGATTTTTGATAAATACTATTTATAAAATAACAAACATTATATTATTTTTTAGTTTTTAAATTTATTTGTTGAACTGAAAAATGTGTGTAGGCATCGTATATAGTGTGTTTATATTCTTTATTGTGCTCACTCACACGTGGCCTATTTGAGCAAGAAACACTTGAAAAGATATCGTCAAACCTACAAAAACAAACACACACACACACACACACACACACACACACACACACACACACACACACACACACACCGTTACTCACACACACACACAAAAGTGAACAAATCCACTACGGAACTTGTAAAGAAGCTTACCTTGTTGATGGGGAGCAACGTATGAGCGGAAATCCCAAGTTTGGCAAGCCATGTGACAACAGATCTGCAACAAGAGAGGAGGAGGAGGGCAAGAGACGAAAAGAAAAATGAGCGAATTGAGCAAGAAAAACCCGTGGATTTTTGTTTTCGTAGAGTCGATCGGTACAGGCGCCGGTATATGCATCGAAATGCACGTTGAAGTAGGCGTCGGTATAGGTATCTAAACCGGCCTCGGTATTCGCATCGGTATAGACATCGAAAATTTTAAAGTTAAGTTTTTTTTTTTAAATTTGATCTCCCTCCAGGTTTACTTACACATATACTGACGCCTGCCATTGACGTCGGAATTTAAGCGATCTCTTGTAGTGAGAGGGGAGGAAGGATAACCCTACTTGGAAGGGAGATCCTCTTTCAAACAAAACTTCGTTAGCTATGATAAAATTTCTCTTCAAAAACTCAACTCCCTCTTGAGAGAATTAAATATTAATTTAAGTACGTCACTAAAACTTTTACACACATAATTTTCAAAAATAATTCCATTAATTAGTTGCCTTTGATTTATGGCATTGCCTTTATAAGAGTAATTTAGGTAAGAGAATAAAAGTAACTCAAAATTTAATAAAAAGGTTTATGCGAGATATTAAGGGATAATTAAGATATTAGTCACCATTAATCATGCATACTATTTAGGTAAATATGATCTTCAGTCACCTATGATTAAAGAGAGTGCTTTCTACTCTCTCTATATCATATTAGTCTGGTAATCTAAGGACCTTGAAATAACGAAATTTGAAATAACATCGTGGTTAGTTGTTAGCAACGTGGTTAGTAATGAGTAATAATTAGAAGGGAAAAACAAAATTAAGAAGTTGTTCTTCTTTCCAAACAAAAAGTCTTGCTTATGGGAATGTGAGAGCTTAAGTATAAATTTAAGCAAGCATGAAAGTAAATCACTTTCAAGGAGGTGCAATAGCATAATAAGAACAAGAAAACATTACCTTAGTGTGTGTATGGTAGAGTATTCTTTTTGCTTTGGGAGAGTATTGAAGAAGTGTGTTGACGTAGTAAGCTCTTTCCCTCTTCACTTCACTTGAAGACCACCAATTAGGCTACTTGGAATGGGAGAATGGCAAGAGGCAAAGGGGATTCAAGCTATGGAAAGCTTGAGAATTAGGAGAGCAGAGAGGAAGCGTATAATAGCAAGCTTGATTGTGGTTTTGGCCATGGCTTCTCCTGGAGAGAGCTGTGTGTGAAAGAGCTTTTGCTATGGATTTCCCAAGATTATTCTCAAGTTTGTACCTTGAGAAATGAAGGAGAGAAGTGTAAACTGATAAGAGAAGTCCTTTTTTAATGCACATTTTAGATAAGTATCTTCACTTATCTTGATAGCGTATCTTCTTTATCGATAAGTTCTTTCTACTTATCTTGATAACTTATCTTGCTTTTTAAAACTTCTTCAATAATTACTTACTCACCTCATCCTTATCTTCTCTTTTTTTATCCTTTTCTTTTTCTTTGAATTTTCTCAAAATGAAGAGATAATTTCCCATGCATTGGTTATGGCTATGTTCCCATGGTGTAAATTGAAAGCGTTTTGCGAGTAGATTGGGGTGCTTGGATTTTGTCCGAATTTACTCGAATATTTATTTTTTGTCTTTTTTTTTTAAAGTCGATGGCTTAGATGCGTCGGTCAAGAGTAAGGGCTAGGAGAAGGCCCTTACAAACTCCCCAACAAAAAGAACGTATTGTCCTCAGCTCAAAATAGTAAAGATAGGGATAAATCTTCAGTTGCAAGTTACACTTTTAACTTCTATGTAACACTAATTCAATCTTCGTAGTTGGCTCATCTATGTAAGCCGCAATCTATCCTCATCTCTTATAGTGTTCTTACCTTCATCTTTCTCTTTTCTTTCCATCTTGCCAAGATCTTCTTAGGGTTATCTCTTTCAATCCATTAGGATGTCCCTCACTTTGGTTTACCCTTAGAGGACCCTTTAATTTCTCACCTCATACTCGAGAGATCAATGCAAAAATTTCACAACGAATTCTACCTATGGATAAAAGGCCTAATATGTGTCCTGCTCGTGATAGTTGCTTTTGTGACCATGTGATGGATGGGCTTATTGACTTGTAAAAATCCATTTTCGTTGTATCTCTTAACAAGTTCATCGTATATTAAGATCTTGGTTCTTGTCTTAAATCCTTCTTTCTCTAATTTCTCTTTATGGATATAATAGTTAAATTCATTCTTAGTTTTTCGTATCTAGTATCTTATAGAAGTTCTTGAGAGAATTTCCAACATAACTAAATCTATCTATACAATTATATATAGTGATCCGAGTTACAAAATTTAAAGGATAAAACTAATCTTGTTATTATGTAGCAAAAACAGTCGTATTACAAAAGGTTGTATTACTTGAGTGGCACAAAATGTAACAAGACAGAGCTTGTACTCATCGATTTTATCTGCTAGGAAAGATTAATAGGATCATAAAAAGGAGAAAACACATTATGAAAGGTGAGGAAGGTGGAAAATAAGACATTTCTAATTGTCTGAGGAAGTATCTTTCAACAGGAAGATACACCTTTTCTACAAAGAAAGAGCACTTTCCTCGCTTAGCGCATAGCTAGAGTTTTTCTAAGAATTCTCAAAACATGGCATACATGTTGTTCTCGATCTCCTTAGGTGTTTGAAAATACAAAATTTTCATCAAATAAATCCACAATAAAATGATCTAGCTCTTTTATGAAAGGTCACTCATCCACTATGGGGAGAATGCTGCTGTTACCGCACAACATTACCGCATAAGAGGAGAGAGAGAGCTTCAAGAAAGAGAGAGGTTGTATGCTGCAGCCTCGCTGGCGCGTTTTCTGATTTTTCTGTGAGCATTATCACAATTATTATCGCATATATAGCCGCCCATATTACCGCAATAGAAAAAGAATCCACGCTGCCTATTCCTCTCCCACTTTTCCCTTTCTATAAATCCTATTCTATTTTGTTACTTTTCAGAAATTGGTATTAATTTTCATCCTCCAAGAGATCTCTACAAGTGCTTACATCCATGTCCAACCCCATGGTAGCTAAATCAACAAATAAATCTATTGATTCATCCTCTACAGCCTCTCCTATTGAATCATCATCATCCTCTCCATCCTCGTCCTCCTCCTCACTATGGTTGGTTATTGGGAATGGTTGGTTCTCCTCGACCTCAACTGCATCATCGTCATTGGCGTCTTCTTGAGATGGTATGGTGGGATATGCCAAAGTCTCTATGTTCGTATCTGCAAAGATAGATCTACTCCGTGGTGTGACTGGAATAACATACCAAAGTCGTCTTCGATACATACAAGGCACATAAAACACCTGTAGGTCATAGAGCAAACAACAACATGAATGTAGTTTTATATGTATCATATAATGTTTTAATGAGTTGCACATGGACTTTACCTGCTCACAACTACTAGGTTGCACCAAGTTATCGGTCTTCCCACGATGAAATTGCCCGGTGTCTACCATATAGAGCCCATTCTCATGTCTCTTAACCTCACCCGCAAACCATCGACAGTCAAAGAGATATTTGTGAAATGTTCTGAAATCCACTTTGATTATCCTCTCTATTGTTCCACATTCCCTCACCTCTTGTGTTGTCGTGTCAAAGTCGCCCATAACTCCACTATCGTGAGTGGTTCGACGCTCATATATCTTGCGGTTTCGAAAATGACGTCCTTCGGACCACATAGAGTTGAATGTGAAGGCCTGCAAAAACCAATCGAGAGAGAGAGAGAGAGAGAGAGAGAGAGAGAGAGAGAGAGAGAGAGAGAGAGAGAGAGAGAGAGAGAGAGAGAGAGAGAGAGAGAGATAGATGACACACATACACACACACACACCCACACACACACACACACACTCGCACACACACACTAAACACATTGAGTATATTACCCTTGGTAGACATCCTCGCGCAAACTCCCATTCTTTAGGGCTAATTTGTTCTCCTTGTGCCTTGGCCTTGGTCATGGCATTGTGTATCCACCCAACTGGAATTAGATCAGGGTATTTGGCAAGCTCTTTAGGAAAGGGAGGCGCTCGCCTACCGCCATGCGAACTCTTCCATGCTTCCCTCTCCCTTTCTCTCGTTGTACGGACCTCCACATACATATCCACCCATTTGCCCATGATGGGAGCATTGAGTAGACAATGGTTGTTGACTATGGCTTGAAATTCCCTATCCAAAATCAAGAGAGAACCTTTCCCACTTGGAACGTTTGTGCGTTTTTTTGGATCCTCTTCCTCCGTCTTTAAACGAGGCAATGATGGGTCTATTGTGAAAAGATATTGAGAGACATATACAAAAGCCTCTTGTACACTCCAACCCTCTGCCATGCTTGCATGAACACATGAAACCATTAGTGATTAAAGTAACCAATAAAAAGCGTTGTGAATACAATCCAATCCTAATAAGGTTTAAAGCTTAAGATCGATGAATACCTCTGGTTGTGATCGTAGCCTTACAAAGTCTTTCAAGGTCTTTAGGAACCTCTCAAGAAAGAACATCCACCTGGAGTGAACCACACCACAAATGGCTATCTCCTCAACAAGATGGAGCAATAGGTGAACTTGGCTAACAAGGATAGAACGTGGGAATGCATCCTCAATAGCACAAGTTGCTTCAATCGCTAGAAGTCGAGCTGTTGGAATGGCTAAAACTTCAATTTCTTTGGAACTCACAAACTTGTAACCAAAAACCCTTCATAATCTTCATAGTAAAGTTAGTCTTCAAAGTAAAGTTTAGGAGGGAGGATCAAATGTGCTATACCTGACAACTTCTCCCACCTTGAATATTGCAGTCTTTACCTTCGTGTCCGCAAATCCACTAATGCTAATTGGAAGCACAAAATATTGCACAAACAAAAAGACTTATTAGTATCCAGAACCCTAAACCACATACACACACACTCACATACACACACACACACAACACACACACACACACACACACACACACACATTATCTGAAGAATCTTGTGCCAATCATGGGATTTGATCCCATACAGTTGTGTGGATCCTCCTTTCTTAGTTTTAGTGAAGGCACCCTTGAGCGAACGCATATAACCTGTTGGAGTACGGATGGATGCAATGACTTGTTTCATCCGCTCTTGATCCACCCTTGATAGAATCCAAGGTGCCTTTGGAAGAACCATCTTCCCCCGAGGCCCCATGCAAGGTGTGGCCGAAGGAGGGATCCTGTCATAATAATCAATATCTAATTCTCCTAAATGATTTTCTCATGTTAAACTG
This sequence comes from Adiantum capillus-veneris, assembly GCF_014529385.1. NCBI lineage: Eukaryota > Viridiplantae > Streptophyta > Polypodiopsida > Polypodiales > Pteridaceae > Adiantum > Adiantum capillus-veneris. The sequence continues at coordinate 143,083,832 of NC_140944.1, read as the reverse complement.
ATCATTTAATGTGGGAAAGTGCCAGGGGAGAAAAAGCTAGAATATTGGTTAAGCTAGCAGACCGGCCACAATAGGGATCCAAAGGAGGGAAAATAGGGATCCAAAGGGGGGGCCATCTGCAAAAGAACCATGCGCAACAATGGGCTAAAAAGACCCTAAGGTTCAGTCCATTAAGACTTCCAAAATGCTAAGGTTCCAAAATTCAAAGGTTGTGTCCAAAGGGTTAAAGCTTAGGATAAATTGGGTGGTTTGTGTACTCTCCAAAGTCAACACACATCCCTACACATGAGGGGGCGAGCCCTTAAGGTAGGGGGATGAGAGAGAAAGACTAAAAAACTTACACACGCACACAATCTCCCATTTGAACACAAAGGGCATAAAGGACACATGTCAGATGCCTAAGCTAGTTGCTCCCAAAGTGTGCTCAATTCCTATTGGATGACCCTTGAAGTGGACCAATGAGAATTAAGCTAGAGTAAATTTAGTCTAATTAATTTTAAAACACTTAATAAAAAGAACCAATGAAAATTAAGTCTCCTGGATGATTATTGGACAGCACGTGAAGGGGTCCAATAGGAATTGAGCAGCCCAATGGGCTACTTAATTCCGATTGGCCAGAATGCAGAAAGGTCCAATGGGGATTTAATTCATTTAAATCAATTAAGTTTAATTGATAAAGCTCTCTCAAAAAGGGAAAGAGGGACACATGTCAGAAGGCTCTTCAATTTACCCCTATTTTCCTATTGGCTAAGCTTGGCACTGTCCAATGGAGAGCCTGCAAGAGCAAATAGCAAGAGGGCTCGCCCAAGAGAGAGAGGGGGCTGATTTTTGCAAGGCATTATCACACACACTCACACAATCTCATGTGTGAAGAAAGAGAAGACTATCTCTTCCCAAGCTTTAATGGAGAGCTCATCACCTACTCCAAGCTTGTGAGACAGAAGCCTACATCGACACACTCTTGGCATGTGGATGAAAATCCAACCAAGAGCCAAGCTTCAATGCATGCTCATCTCCTCTACCATGCTAATTACTAAGCTAAGCTATGCTAATATGAGTGATTATGTGAGGAGATGTATATCTTTCTCGTAAGATACTCCTTCTTCCTCTCAATCTACTCTCATACCCTGCTAGCTCTCACCATCTTCGAAGGTGTGTGAGGTCTTGGGTCTGAGACCGGGGATAACTGATGTTGTGTTTGCTAAGTGTTTTGCTTAGTGCATGAAGATTTCATCTTCATTGCACTAGCTATTCTTGAAGGAACACAAGGAATTGTATTGTACAATGTCTCTCTTGATGGGAGAAACCAGAATACAAAGCCTTTTGGAGGGGGACCGGCTCCATGCAAATCCGGTCCTCAACTGTTGTCAATAGATTAATTTCTCTCTCTTTTGAAAGTATTGTTCATGCTATCTAACTAGGTGTTATGCTTTTTGTTGCTCTCTCCACCCAAGCACTCTTGTAATTCTCATTAGGAATCTATTCTAATGAAATGCCCACTATGTTCATGCTAATTTCCGCTACACACAAGTTTTTAGGCCATTAAATGTTACATTGGTATCAGAGCACAAGGTTTCTCTTTTCTTGCTCAAGAAGGGAGGTCCTGATGCTAGCTATAAATGGTTGGTATTATTAATTGCCCGTGAGTAAGTAGAATAGGGATTTTTCAGCCTTGCAGTGCGCCTGCCTTTGTGCAATTAACGGGGCATCACCGTCGAGAGCTATGGTCTTAATAGTGGAGTCCTACGGGGCTTGCCTACGGCTTAACCACTATTGAGCTATTAGAAGCTTGACAGCAGCCGGTGCTATTTTGGTGTTGAAAGACCCTCTCTTGTATTCCTTGCAATTAATGGTATTCGAGCCACGGGTACAGTAGCTTGAGTGCTTTTTCTAAAGGGGTAAAGAGGAGTAGCAACTAGGGCTTGAAGTGCCAAAGTACACCTAAAAGTTGTTAGAATGGTTGACAATAGTAAAGAGAGTGAAATTAATGTTGATAACTTTGATTTTGCTAATGAGCAAGCTACTAATGATGCTCCGATGCTTGTTAACTATCTTGTTTCTAGGCTTCAACAAGCCATGGGCAATCCATCTCTCCAAAGTGAAGTGCAACGGCAGCTCCGTGCTCACGGGATTCTCCAAGCTCATCACCATGACGAGAGAACACCTAGGAAGCCTCCTTGTGAGACTCCCAAAAGAGGTCTCTCTCCGTTTCGGAAAGAAGAAGAGAATCCATACGAAGGGCTCAAGAATTTACTCTTTGATGATGCATCTCCTTCCCAAAGGAGAACTCAAGAGCCTCCACTGAAGGAACGAGAAAGAAGTGAGTCTCCCGCCACCTCGGCGGAGATGGCTCCACGAAGACGGCGGGCTAAACGCTCTCCATCACCACCAAAGCGGAGAAGACCATCACACTCTTCTCCACACCATAATTCAAAGAGGGATGATAAAAAGCAAGAGAAGAAAAAGGCGATAAAGAGGACACCCTCTTCTCCATCTTCTTCAAATTCTTCACCTTCTGAAGAAAGTGATGGTGCAACCTTTGAACCATAAAAAATAAGAGGCCATAGGAAATCCTATGCCGCATGGAAGAGGTCATCCAAGCTGAAGAAGTTCAAAGAGGGAGGGAAGAGCATCTCTTTCCTTACCTATGATGGCACCTTTGGTGCTACGGACAAAGTCTTGGCCTTTATCCAGCAATTTGATGCGACGTTTGGAGATGAGGGCTTCACGGAGTCCTCTAAGATACGCCATGTAGCTATGCACTTTCAAAAGTCCGCCAGAAAATGGTGGTCTAGCCTACGAGCCAACGGTGAAGCTCCACGAACATGGAAAGCTTTAAGAGCTTCCATTATGAAGCAGTTTTTGGCCACCGATGTCAAAGACAAAGTACTCACCGAATGGTGAAGCTTAAAGCTCTCTCCCTATGAATCCATCCACAAATATGTAGACAAGTTTTGGGACCTACAACTCAAAGCCACTGTCTTCAAAAAGTTGGATTTTGGAGAGCAAAAGCAACAATTTTGTGCGGGCTTAACCAAAGAAATGGCGGAGTATGTCAACTCCCAAAGGCCACGTACTATATCGGCGGTAATACACCATACTATGGTGGCCTCTTGAATCAATTTCCAAACGGGGGCTAAAAGAAATAATAAGCCCACGGAAAACAAGGGTTCCAACGAGCCTAAGGGGAAGGACAATGTCCAAAAGTCTCCTAAGGGCAACTCCAACAAAGCTAAAGAGAAGGGAGTTTACAAAGGTAAAAACGAACTCTCTCCTGAAGAGCTTGAGCGTTATCGCAAGGATAACCGGTGTTTCAAGTGTGGCGAACAAGGGCATGCGTACCGTGCTTGTCCCCAAAAGAACAACCGCCAAGATCCTCCTAGAGCTTCCTTGGTTGAAATCCAAGAGGAGGAGACTCACGAAACTCACCACAAAGGATCTCCTCTATGCCATGCTTGGGGAAAGGTAAAAGAACATGATGCTTTTATTCTCTTTGACCCTGGTTCTACTCACAATTTTATATCTATAGAGTTGGCCACCAAGCTAGGCATACAAGCTTACGAGATGGGAGATGTCCTACCCGCAGACAGTGCTTTCAAGGAGCAAGAAGCTTCAGTCAAACCCTTAATTGGGAAATTGAGGCTTCATGTTCAAAGCCATGTGGACAAAGAGGACTTCTTTATCTCTCCTCTCAAGCATGAGGATGTAATCCTAGGGGCACCATGGTTTGACCGCCTAGCTGCCAATGTTAAATTTCCTGAAAGGAGAATCTCCTTTAAGTTCAGGGAAAAAGACGTGTATATAGATGCTAAGGAAATGGGTAACACTATTCCCATTGTACATACACCAGCTTTTAACAAGTCAATAAAGAGATCTATTTTCGTGTACATGATTTTTTTTAAAGATTCTCAAAATGAACCTAATGCTTTAGCAAAAGAAAATAAAAGCAACCAAAAGGAATTGAAGTTATCCAATTTTCTCAAGGTGTTTTTATTGACTAAATCCCTTGTGAGCTACCTCCTAAACGAGGTAATGATGACCATGCAATTGAACTTCTTCCAGGAAGTTCACCGCCTAACAAACCTCCTTATAGAGTTTCTCAAGCTCAACAAGAGGAGATTATGCGGCAAGTGCATGAGTTAGTTTAGAAGGGCATGGTTAGGCCTAGCTCATCTCCATTTTGCTCACCTGTGCTATTAGTGCAAAAGAAAGACGGCACATATCGTATGTGTGTTGACTATAGAGCACTAAATAGGATCACTCATCAAGAATAGGTTTCCCGTTCCATGGGTAGATGACCTATTTGATAAGCTACAAGGATCAACCTACTTCAGTAGGATTGACCTAAAAAGTGGCTATCATCAAATAAGGATAGTTGATCAAGATATTGTAAAGACCGCATTTCGCACCACATTTGGTCTTTATGAATACATTGTCATGCCTTTTGGCTTGACCAATTCACCAGCCACATTCAACCGCTTCATGGAGAAGCTGTTCAGGCCTCATCGAACCTTCACTGGAGTGTTCTTTGATGATATTATCATCTACTCTAATTCATTAGACGAACACAAGCAACACGTCCATGTAATATTCAAGTTTTAAGAGAGAATAAACTTTATGTTAATCGAAAGAAAAGTGAATTTTTCTTGCAAGAGATTCAGTATTTAGGTCACATTATCTCTCAAGATGGCATCCAAATGGATCCATCCAAGTTAGAGGTAACAAAAGGATGGCCTAAACCATGGAATCTTTATGAACTAAGAAGCTTTATAGGTATGTGTGCATACTATAGACGCTTCATAGAAAAGTTCTCACAAATTGTGGGACCATTACATGACGTAACAAAGAAAAGCGTTAGGTATACATGGTCTGCTAAGGAGAACAATGCTTTTGAAAAGCTTATCTCTCAACCTGTGATTACACTACCAGATCTCTCAAAACCATTTGAGGTCCAATGTGATGCTTGTGGTGATTGCCTTGGAGCTATTTTGCTCCAAGAAGGGCACGCCATAGGCTATGAGAGTCGAAGGCTCGACCCTGTTGAGCAAGCTCTAGGCATATATGAAAAGGAACTCCTTGCAGTTCTACATGCCTTAGATTCATGGAAACACTATTTATTGGGGACTCCTTTCATTCTACGAACGGATCACCAAAGTCTTAAGTACTTCATGACGCAGACCAAGCTCTCCGACAAACAAATGAGGTGGGAAAATTTCCTTTCGCAATTTCATTTTCATATTGCTCACATTGCTGGCAAGCATAATCAAGTAGCTGATGCACTCTCAAGACGGCCGAGAGTGAATGCGGTTTCCATAGCAACTCACAATGATCTATCTTCAATGATAGATGAGTATGCTATTGATCCCGATTTTAGAGATGTGATTTCAGCCCTTGCATTAGGGAAGAAAGAAGAACCATTTATTTTACAAGATGGTTATCTTCTCTATGGCAATAGACTATGCGTTACTGACTCACTACGTGAGAAAGTAATGTATGAATCTCATGCTCCTCCTTATGCGGGGCATAGAGGGATTCAGTCTACCTTAAAGGGAATTGAAACATATTTCTATTGGCCTACCATGAAAGTGAACATACAAGAGTATGTTTCTAAATGTGTAGTATGCCAAAAGAAAAAATTTGATAGAGGGAAGCAACTTGGATTGCTTCAATCCTTGCCAAGCCCTAATTCACCATGGGAGAGCATATCCATGGATTTTAACTTTGGATTGCCTAAGTCTATCCATGGGAATACGGGAATATGGACGATAGTAGACAGGTTCAGTAAACAAGCTCATTTTATACCTGTCAAAAAGACTATCAAAGCCCATCAAATGGCAACCCTCTTCATTTCACAAATTTTCAAGTACCATGGCTTGCCAATGTCCATAGTGTCGGATAGAGATCCTAGAATGAGGTAACTTCTGGAAGGGTCTCTTTGAGAATTTAGGGACAAGACTAAACTTCTCTTCAGCCTATCATCCACAAACGGATGGCCAAAGTGAAATAGCTAACCTAACAATTCTCGATCTACTAAAAGCCTATGTAACGGAAGTAGATCAAAGATCACAATGGGAGAAGTACTTACCCTTAGTGGAGTATGCTTACAATAACACTGTACATACTTCCACGGGAAAAGCACCTTTCGAGGTAATTGAGGGAAGATCAAAAATTCCCTTGCTACTTAAGGTACATGGGAAGATCTTCGCTCTGCAGATGAGTATAGCCGAGACCTACAAGAGTCTTTTCAAAAGATTAAGGATGCTATCTCTATCTCACAGCAAAGACAAAAGGCTGCTGCTGCTGACAAGCACAGAAGAGCCCAAGCCTTTAAAGAAAATGATTGGGTCTTATTAAAGTTTCCCAAGGTTCGATTAAGGCACACGACAGGCAAGAATCCTACAGGACACCAAAAGTACTATGCTAAACTAGCAAAAAGGTACTATGGTCCCTTCCAGATTCTTAGGCCAATCAATGACCTGGCCTATCAACTCAAGAGCCCCAATCATTGGCTCATACACAATGCTTTCCATGTGAGCCTATTAAAGCCTTACAAAGGAGAGCCACCTCAAGAACCAACTATTGAAGACCCACCGGAGATCGAGGACCAAGAAGAGGTGATGCAGCCCGAGTCCCAGCCCAAGTCCATTCTCCGACATGAAGACAAGGTATTAAGAGGCGGTAAGACTATCCGACAATATCTTATTAAGTTTAAGAATTATCCTTTTGAAGATGCTAGATGGATGCAAGGCATACAATTAAAGGATAACCTAAACCTTGTCAATGCTTACAATGCTTCCCAAGAGTAAGCAAATGTACAAAATGTTAAAAATGAACAAAGTTTCTTATGTCTTATAAGACTCTCTTTTTCTTTATTGTGCACAAAAATGAAGTAGTATGCATGCTTATGTCAAGTTTGCGGAGATGACGTCTCCCAAACACCAAGTAGAGCTTGTCACTCTACTATGGAAGACTGATAGGACTAATGTGCAGACATGCTTGCGGTAGCCTCGGGCTCTCAAGCGCCAAATGGACTAGTCATCCATTGTGGAATGATGTCTTAGGGTAACATAGGGATCCTCCAGCCGCTAAGAAAAGGACTCATGAATATGCTTTATCTTCTCTACACCATAGTCGAGGACGATTATTGGACAGCCCGTGAAGGGGTCCAATAGGAATTGAGCAACCCAATGGGCTACTTAATTCCTATTGGCCAAAATGGGAAAAGGTCCAATGGAGATTTAATTCATTTCAATCAATTAAGTTTAATTGATAAAGCTCTCTCAAAAAGGGAAAGAGGGACACATGTCATAAGGCTCTTCAATTTACCCCTATTTTCCTATTGGCTAAGCTTGGCACTGTCCAATGGGAAGCCTGCAAGAGCAAATAGCAAGAGGGCTCGCCCAAGAGAGAGAGGGGGCTGATTTTTGCAAGGCATTATCACACACACTCACACAATCTCATGTGTGAAGAAAGAGAAGACTATCTCTTCCCAAGCTTTAATGGAGAGCTCATCACCTACTCCAAGCTTGTGAGATAGAAGCCTACATCGACACACTCTTGGCATGTGGATGCAAATCCAACCAAGATCCAATCTTCAATGCATGCTCATCTCCTCTACCATGCTAATTACTAAGCTAAGCTATGCTAATATGAGTGATTATGTGAGGAGATGTATATCTTTCTCGTAAGATACTCCTTTTTCCTCTCAATCTACTCTCATACCCTGCTAGCTCTCACCATCTTCGAAGGTGTGTGAGGTCTTGGGTCTGAGACCGGGGATAATTGATGTTGTGTTTGCTAAGTGTTTTTCTTAGTGCATGAAGCTTTCATCTTCATTGCACTAGCTAGTCTTGAAGGAACACAAGGAATTGTATTGTACAATGTCTCTCTTGATGGGAGAAACCATAATACAAAGCCTTTTGGAGGGGGGATCGGCTCCATGCAAATCCGGTCCTCAACTGTTGTCAATAGCTTAATTTATCTCTCTTTTGAAAGTATTGTTCATGCTATCTAACTAGGTGTTATGCTTTTTGTTGCTCTCTCCACCCAAGCACTCTTGTAATTCTCATTAGGAATCTATTCTAATGAAATGCCCACTATGTTCATGCTAATTTCCGCTACACACAAGTTTTTAGGCCATTAAATGTTACAGAGCCTCCTTATGGCCCTCATGTCCTCTCTAGCCCCCAATGAATCTTTCTTGCCTACTATGTGATCCCATATAGCTTGCCCAACATTTTTGAACACATGCATTGGATCCAATAGGTGGTGGATTTTCAATGAAGCCCAATAGGGTAGTGATAAGAAAATAGAGTACCTAGACATACCCCTAGGTGGATCATTGGGAGGAGGCAATGTGTTGTGCTGCTCGTTCCAATGTCTTGCCCAATCGGCCATGGTCCAATGGAGTGGATCCATCCCATTGCACGGTGGAGCATAAGATTGATGTGTGGGCGGCAAGAAGCGATGGTTATTGGGTAGATCACCTTACCAAGTAGAGCGGGTCTCTCTGTCACGAGTGGGGGTCCATAAGTTGGGCATGCCCTATGTCCAGATGTCGATAGTCCTACAAAAACAAAAGACATAACCGCATATAAGTGACCAATGCAAAGACATTAAAGAGCGTCACAAAGTATAAGCTTACCAGAAATCTCTCCAAGCCCGGGGTAATCATGCATGGTCCACATGAGAATGCACTTGATCATTGTGCGCCGATCACGAAGTGGTCTTGATACGTCAAAAACATCTATGCCGGTCCATAGCTCTTGAAGCTCTTCAATCAAAGGTGCTAAATATACATCCATGTTCTTCACCTTGTGTTTTTCTGGGACTAGACTAGAGAGCAAAATGTTCCCCTTCTTGGTTGACTCCCATGGTGGAATGTTGTAGTTCACAACAACGACTAGCCAAGTACTCCATGAGGTATATCGATGCCCAAATGGGTTTACCCCATCACTAGCCACATCAAGCCTCAAGTGACGAGGCTCCTCTCTAAACTCCGGCCATGTTTGCTCAATGTGTTTCCATGCCGCGAGTCAGCCGACACTCTCATAACCGCATCGGTGGAGCGATTTGTCATATGCCATGTAAGAAGCTCGCTTGTTTCTTTGGTGCTAAACATGTGCTTGATGCAGGGAATGAGGGGGAAATGACGAAGAACCTTGCGAGGTATTGTGGTTCCTTGCATTCCCTCTTTGTACCTTGATTCTCCACACTCGGGGCAAGCATCAAGCCCTGCATGTTCATTGCGGAATAGCACGCAATCATTGACACATGCATGTATGCGATCATAGTCCATCCCAAGCCCTGTCACCACCTGTCATGCCTTCCTTCGATTTTCTGGAAGATGATTGCCTTTAGGCATCATCTTGCCTAATATCCTATGACATAATTAAAGAACACTCGTTATTGCATATAACCACGAAAAAAACTCACAACTAACACTTATTACACTTAAACGTACCTCAATAGTGCATCGACCCCTGCATTGCTCCATCCAAACATTGCTTGAATATTCAAGATCTCAAGAGACGCTCGTAATATGGAGTAGGAGCATCCCTCGTAAAGAGCGGTGTGTGTTGCCTCTAGCAATGAATCTTTGGTTTTTTGGGCTGCTTCTTCACATGCACACTCATTCGCCACCTCACGTGCAAGAAGATCCTCAACCATATTGTGCAAATGATCTTCCTCCACCTCCGTGTGGGGCGGGGTGGTGGGGAGATCCCCATATGTGGTGGATGTAGGATGCGCATGCGCTCGTGTGGATCCACCCACATCGGACGGCGGGTGTGACCCCCCTCCCATGACTGCTTCCTGGCGCAATCGCTCTACCGTCCTCCTCTCGCCCCCGCCTCCGATCACACTCCAATGGGGAGCGACATCAATGGATGCCAAAACCCTCAGATCGCTAGTTTCCATTCGAGCGCGTTTTCTCGGATCGTCCCATAGTCCATAATCATCCACGTGAGCCAAGCATATACGCCGAAGCCGTGCAATCGTACACTTTACATCGCGTACATGGAAATGGTAATCGCTCGCTCAACCATCGAGTTCGTTCCGCGCCAACCGGTGGACCCACATCATCCCAATCGACCTGCACACACGGCCACACACTAAATAAGAAAAAGAAGAATCAAGAATGTTGGTACTGACATGACTGGCACTCATTAAAGATAGAGGGGAGGTGGGTACAAGAGGTCACGTAGTCGGCATAACACATGCAGTCTCATCAGAGATTTTCGCGGTAATACAGGCGGTAATACAAGCGAGAAAAGGTGCGGTAATACACGCGATAAAATCCCCAGCAAATTTTTTTATATAAAGCGGTCACCTGCGTGCCCCTGTGAAATTGAATGCCAAAAATTCAAAAACGAGCTCCTCTTCTGCGCGAGCCTGTTTCCCTCTCCATCTCCAAGCTCTCTCTCCTTCTCCCTCTCCATCTCCAACCTCTATTACTCTCTTCATCTCCATCCCCACCATATCCAAGCGATCGAGGTCACGACTGTAAGTGCAGCTAGAACTCTCTCTCTCTTTCTTCTCGTTCTTCTACACACACACACACACACACACACACACATGCACACACACAATGCATACACATTGCACACACACACACACAATGCATACACACACATGCACACACACATTGTACACACACGCACACACACACACACACTATTTTGTGCACAATCACACACTAATGCTTGCATTAGTGTGTGCATGCATTATACACACACTAATGCTTGCATTAGTGTGTGTGCACAAAATAGTGTGTTTTCACACACTATTTTGTGCACAATGCATGCATTACACACACACACACACACACACACACACACACACACTAATGCAAGCATTAGTATGTGCATGCATTAGTGTGTTTCCACACACTAATTTGTGTCCAAGCACACACTAATGCAAGCGTTAGTGTGTGCTTGTGCACAAATTAGTGTGTGAAAACACACCAATGCATGCACACACACACTAATGCTCGCACACTAATGCGAGCATTAGTGTGTGTGCGCATGCATTGGTATGTTTTCACAAATTAGTGTGTTTTCACACACTAATTTGTGCACAAGCACACACTAATGCAAGCATTAGTGTGTGCATGCGTTACAAGCACACACTAACGCTAGCATTAGTGTGTGCTTGGGCATGCATTAGTATACCAAAACATACCTCCATTAGCATTAGCATACCAAAACATACCTCCATGTGGGTGTGCGATGAAGTTGATTGAGACCCCAATGGTCACCGAGAAGCCCAACGGTAGATTAAGGTCCAACACACACACACACACACTAGATTAATTTCTTTGCCACACACTAATGCACACACACAATAGATTAATTAGAAGCACACACACACACACACACACACACACACTAAATGGATGCAAAAAAAAGAAGCACACAAACCATTTCTTAAATAGGAGATAAAAGGAATCTTATGCAGGGAGGAATCCTATGCAAGGAGGAATCCTATGCAATAAAGAATCTCACTTTGATTAGAATCCAATGTTAATTAGGGTCCCTTTTTTTTGTGAAATTGTAGGATATGACATCCTCTTCCACGCCCGGCTATCGACCATAGAGGACTTTCTCGCCGAGGACCTCTCTTACGAGGACGCTTGTGATGCTTACTACTCGCAGTCTTCCTCCCACCACTCACAATCCACCTTCGGCTTTCGATGGTTCCGAGATGCAGTACACGACCCCAACCTCGAGAGGGCATACCGCGCCCAGGGAGAGTGGCTATCCTCGCAGCAGAGTCTTCGTGGGCAGTACACACGAGCACAGTTGGCTGCCTATGGGCTCTCACCGCTTGCGACACCGGGCGACGGTACTCCGATCGTGCAGAGTGTGCCTCCCAGTGGGCCTCCCTCCACCTTACCCTCGACTTTCCCATCACCTGCAGCTCCCTCCACCTTGCATTCGCAGCGATCCACGCCTGCACCGTCGAGTTATGCGTCGTCTACACCACCCAGCGGTTCGGGCTCGGGTCAGCGCTCTTCGGGTGGCCAGCGCTCTTCCCGTAGTGATGGCTCATGCTCTCGTCGAGGTGGTGACTCGTGCTGCTTTGGTGGTGGAGGGGGCAGTGCTACAGATTCACCTCCTCCTACACCCCGACCTCCTTGCTCACCCCTTGGAGCTCCACATGAGGATGAGGACGACGATGCGCCCGCCCCAGACGCTCGTGGCTACTACTATTATATACATCGAGGGGGGGAGGTGGATCTAGGTTCCTCTTTGGGGAGGACATTTCGAGGGCACCTTAACCACCTGATCCACTCGACATACCAAGATTGCTTTAAATCTTTCAAAGATCAGGACCCAGCCGACTTGACGTACATTCACACGACATTGCTCATGCGGTTCCCTAATCCGGAAGTGGAAGAGTTCTCCAGCAGTACGTCAAGAATTTCTTGAAAAATAAGAAGTCCAGTGTGCTGAGGGCGGCAAAGCGAACATTTGAATCTGAGGGTCACAACTATCGCCCTGGAAATGTTCACGACGAGGAGTGGGAGAAAGCCCAGGGAGAGCTGGAGGACGAGAGAGCGGCAGGTGCTAGGGCGCACACTTGGCAGGTGGAGGCGAGGACGCAGCAAACGCCTACGCATTACGGCTCGGACCAAAAAGCAGCATGGAAAGATAAATTTGTGAGTGCGCGTATTTTCATTTGAATTGATTTAATTTGTGGTAATTAGATTTGTGATATTTTTTAATTGATATACAACAAAATATTACTATGAACTGCCCAAGCCGAGAGATCCAGAGATACAGAGAGAGCCACTCCGAATATCAGACATGGTGCTGGCTGTATGAAAACAACAAAATCAATCACGAAGAATTTGAAAATGCATGTCGTACACTACAGCCTGTAAGTGTGAACTTTTATTTTTAAATGAGTGCATGCAGAATTATGTATCTATTTGTATTAATTAAAGGTTTTGTTGTTTTTTTCTTTTCCAGAGTCAAGGAGTCCCTCGAGAGGTCCCAGGATCCGAGTAGCTCAATCCTCCAAGTGTTTTTGGGCCCATCTTCTTTTGGCCACAGTTGTATAGCCCCATGTATCGCCTATTTGGGCAATTTTGTAATATCCAATATAATTAAACACTTGATTTTGGCCCAAATTCTTCTTTTGGTCACAGTTGTATAGCCGCCATGCATCGCCTATTTGAGCAATTTTGTAATGAACAGTTTCTCCAATATAATTAAACATTTGATTTTGGTCCAAAGTTTTTGTGCAATGAAATTGTTGTTTTTCTATTTACTAAATGTATAGGAAAAAAAAGGCAAATGACCATTTGGATGGGTCCTACCAAGGACCATCCAAATGTCATCTGGTTTTTTTAAAAAATACTCGAGTGCGCGGTAATGGTTGCGGTAATACTAGCGATAAGTTCCGCAGAAATAAGTGCGGAAATATAGCCAGGCTGATTACCGCGTGCATTGCTGAAGGACCATTACCGCGAGCATTGACTCGAGAATTACCGCCCCCGAGATTTTTTGGCTTGAACTTTTCCTTTGTTTTTGTGTGTCTATCTGAGCGGTAATTTGCTCCAAATGTCATCATGAGACGGCTAAAGGTGGTAGGCTTATAGAGCTTATAAGCATAAGAAGGAGTTGGGCAGCCTTTATTAGGCTATGGTCACACAAGGCTTATGGCACATCTGCATGGAGTTGTTCTACCCCAGCATGCTCACATCATCAAAACACTACCTTTGTTTCTCAACTCTGTTGGTTTAGGCATTGTTGGAAATTCAACTCTTCTACCCCTGCCTTTGGACATGCAACTTTATCTACACACATGAGAGCTACTTGCGCTTTCAAAATATCCAACCAAAAATGCTGACGATGGGCGGGGGTTCTACCCCCCCCCCCGATGGGAAACTTCTCTTAGTTGTTAATTATAGATAACTATTTCAACTGTGCCCAGATTGAGCATTAAATGAATAACTAAGCCTCTCACATGATCACACAAGGCTTAGTTATTCTCCCAACTATGCTTGATCTTCACAACTATGCCAAAAACGGCATAGAGCTACAAAGGGTAGGCATAGTTATTCATTTAATGCTCTGTTTTGTGTTTTCAAATAACTGATAACTAAGCCTCGCGTGACCATAGCCTAACTATGTCAACTATGTTCAACTAGGGCATTAAATGAATAACTAAGCGTCTTGCATGTTCACACAAGGCTTGGTTCTATTCATTCAACCTCCCAACTATGCCTTGGAACTTCACACATATGCCAAAATCGGCATAGCTACAAAGGATAGGCATAGTTATTCATTTAATGCTCTCATTTGCAAGCGAACAATAATGAGGCTTAGTTTATCTCTTCAATAACTAATAAATAAGCCTCACGTGATCATAGCCTTAGTGCAATTTCGCACAAGTGGGGGTTGACCCTAGCCTGGCAACGGTGACTGGGATTTGCACGTGGATTAGTTAAAAGGCGTAGTTGAACGCAGATGTTCATTGCCTCACTCTGCCAAAGATGGCAGAGTTGGCATTCTTCAACATGGTTAACTGGTGGTGCATTGATTTGAGTGCGTGGCCATCCCAACACAATAAAGAATTTTGACATCTGATAGTGCTCGCTACCACTCCCTCTACCTCTCACACACACACACACACAAACACACAATGCATGGTGGCCAGTGCTCGGGTGGCGAATCTCTCTCTCTCTCTCTCTCTCACACACACACACACACACATAGGAGCAAATCCAACAACTCTTGTGTCTCCCCATCCAACAAGATGCAGCCAACAGCTCTTGTGTCTCCCCATCTCTCTCTCTCTCTCTCTCTCTCTCTCTCTCTCTCTCTCTCTCTCTCTCTCTCTCTCTCTCTCTCTCTCTCTCTCTCTCTCTCTCTCTCTCTGTCTCTACCCCCATATACCCTGATTGACCATGTCCCTCTACAGTTCACCCTATTGAGCTCTCCATCAAACGAGTGCACTCAATAGTTCAATTGCTTACACTCAAGGAATCTCCCTCAAGCCTCGACCTTCTTGACGGAGATTCTCTCTCTCTCTCTCTCTCTCTCTCTCTTCTCTTCTCTCTCTCTCTATCTCTCTCTCTCTCTCTCTCTCTCTCTCTCTCTCTCTCCACACACACACCACACACACACACACACACACACACACACACACACACACACACACACACACACACACACACGCATACACACGCACACACACACCTCTGCCTGATGGCTCAAGGATTTGACCTTAACTCACTTGCCTTCGATTCCCAGGAAGATGACTTTGACGGCATGAGTTGGAATAGAATTTCACAAGTGCTGTCAACCTAGTTCCCAGCTAGTGGTTCCTATGCAACGGCTGCGAGCCTCATTCGTGTGTCGACCATGCCATTGGGTAACCCGGCTCCGTTTGTCATGTCCTCTATATCCGCCATAGCTGGTGTGCGGCCTCGAATGCCATGTCTTGCAAGAACTCCACCTACTTTGGTGAGGACACAACATGTATCACATCCCGGGGGGTTCACTATATTTAAGACCACTATATCATGTGCGTTCAGGCTCTTTTTCTAAAATCCCTATTCTGTGAATTTTCTAGGAAATATAATAAACCCTTTTCTTTTAAACTCTGTAAATTTTTTTGAAATTTGTAAAAGACATATCCCTTGTGTAAATTTATTTCTGTAAGTTTTAAGGGATTTAAATACCCTTCTGTTGAACTCATGTGATAGGTTACATACTATGTAAGGTGAACCCCCCGGGTATCACATCAAAGCGTGGCAAACAAATGTGACAGTGTGGCTCCAACGGGAAACTTCCAATGCAAGTCCCAAACTCTACACCAGCTACCAACAGAGCTTTCACTGAGCCTCCTGAACCGGCATAAAAGCACCAAAGAAAGAAAGCTTCGGAGAGAGCACGGCGAGAGAAAATGGAAGCACAAAAACCTCCAACAATGCGGGACAATTGGTCTTAGAGGAGTTTCAAACTCTCAGCGAGTTGAAGTGTCGTTTGGATGTGGAGATGGCTACGGAAAAGGGTAGGAATAAAATCCTAAGTTTGGATGAGAGGTGGCGTCGTGTTTCGACTTGGAAGTTGGGTGAGAGAGAAGGGGGCGATCCGTACCGCCTTGCAATGTCGAAACAAGTGGGAAAATCACTTCCCCAAGTACAAGAAGGTGGCTGATTGGGATAGAGCACCACCAAGTGGGTTAAGATCCTACTGGAAAATGGATTCACAAGAGCGGAAAACACCATCATTTGACAAGACTATGGTTAAAATTCTCGAAGCCAACTTAGGATGTGACGTTCTTGTCAATCCAGGCGATGTCTTGAGCGATAGCTCAGCACAAGAAGTAGGTTGTTGCTCATCTAACTCATCTCACTTTCCTATTGCTGGTTTTCATTTAGTGAACACTAATTACCTTTGTCTACAGGCAACTCCACTGCTCACGAAGGAGACAACGAAGTTAGCACAACTCAAGGAGACAACAAAGTTAGCACAACTCAAGGAGAAGAAGACGGGCCCATAGAGCAAGACGGTAGCTCCAATGGCAAGAAACGTTGAGGCAAAGAAGCTCGTCCATCAGCTCTTAGGTGCAATTTTACTGACATCAGTTGCAATCTCATGCACCAAATGACCAAAACTGCAACGGAGCGAACCAAAGCACATGCAGAACAAGTTCAGGCTATGCTAACATTTCAAGAGAAGCAGATGAAAGCGGTCGAACAGCAAGTTCAAGGCTTGTAGACGTTAATGAATAGGTCTGGTGACCTCTTCGCAGCCTTGCCTCGCCAAGGATGAGATCTCATCTCTCATAGTAGTTGATTCTCTATGTTTGCCTTATGTATGTTCATTAGGGCTCAATCTGGCATGCTGAGTCTTTCCACTATGCTTGTAGTTGAAGATAAAAATTTATTAAAAGATAGGTCCCCCCCCCCCCCCCCCCCCCCAAACCCCCACACACACACTCGTACACAACAAATAAATGGTGGCTCTCTTGTCAATTGCCTCTTTGGATTGCCAATTAGCACTGCTATAATTATTAGCTCATTGATGTAACGTCACAATTCTTCAAGATGTTAAAGACATACAATTCTGGAAAGTGAGCAATTATAAATGGGAACAAGCTGTTAAAACAATTGAACATGTTTTTAATTAAACAAATCTAAGATCCATGAGAATCTAAGATAATACTAGGAGCACATCCATGAAGAATAGGATCTAAGGGAAACAAATAGAATACATGGAGATTTCAATAGATTTAAGAGAATACAGTGCCATGGAATTCATCCAAGTACATAGCCACAGTTTCCATATTAATATCATTTGCTTCCACAACATCATCTTCATTGTCGACATGATAAGCTTGTAATGCCTCGTCCACAGCCTCCGGTGCTACCAAGCCATGGTCAATAGCCATGTTGTGCAAAATGCAACACGTGAAGATAATCCTAGGGACTTTATTGATGTCAAGTTGTCGAATTGTGCCATGCAAGATTGTCCATGTAATTTTCTTGCACCCAAAGGCACGTTTCACCACAGAGCGAGTAGATGTGTGTCGAGTATTGTACCTTGCTTGGGATGGAGATAGTGGGGCTTGGAAGGTATAAGCAACCAAGGAAGTTGGTAGTACCCTCCATCTCCTATAATATACTCCCTAATGTTGTAGCCCAATCCTGTGAATGGAGGACCAATGAGGATGGCACCTCCTTGTGCTAAATGGAAGAAGCTAGAGTTTTGCATGATTCGCTTATCATTCGCTTGCCTTGAAAAACCAACAAAAATAACTCAAAAGCGCATACTAGAATCTACAATGCCTTGTAATGTCATCTAATATTTACCTTTCCTGTCATAGCAATTGGTTGACAACTCGTGTGGCGGAGCTTCTAGTTGAATGTGTGTACAGTCGATTGCACCGCAACAATTTGGCAACCCCGCCGTGGCCTCCATCCCAACCTTCACTGCTTGCATATCTAGGGAATGGCCACCACACGAACTCATGAAATCGTCGACATAATGAATGCATCCACAATTTCTGACATTGTTGACACACCGCATCCAAATTTCTCTGAAACAATACGCAAGGAGGCCCCTGTAGCTAGCCGCATGAGTGCTATCGCAACCTTCCTCTCCACCAAGAAGTACCGACCTTGTATCATGAGGAGCGACAGTGGGATTTCTCCTTGGCGCACTAGGTCATCGTGCAAAAGCCCAGCTAGCTGGTTAAAGAGAGTTTGTGGCAAACAAAAATATGATTGAAAATGCTCGTTGTCGAGCATACACCACCGATTGTAATTAGAAAACCAGTGCAGAGACCATGGTTTCACATACCACATGCGAGGGGAAATATCACCCCATGGTAGAAGGGTGGCTTGCAAGAATAGGTTGTTGGCCGCTCCAAGGAAAGTTGTGATGACTGCAACATGCATGTCTTCATCGTCCCCTTCTTCCAAATCTACCAGTAGTGACTGCAATAGTTGGGTGGATTGTTGCAAGCTTTGAAGATGAGCCTGCAATTGACAATTGAATACAACAGTGTTGAATGCTTGCCAACATAGCTGCAAGAGCAAACACTATTTCATCATGAGTGGCCATGGCCTGAGAGAGAGAGAGAGGAGAGAGAGAGAGAGAGAGGGAGGGGGGGGGGGGGGGGGGGGGGGGGGGGGGTGAATAGTTTAATGTTTCGGACTGCCAGTATGTCATAAAATCTAATATCTAACTACCCCAAATGATTTTCTCATATTAAATTGATCACTTAATGTGGGAGAATAAACGAGAACAAGTGTTAAGATATAGGTATGTGCTTATAGATCTATCTCAACACGGGGCCAATGGTAAAGGGGCCCAAAAGGGAGATGGTCTATCAAAGAGAAAGGCTAACCAATGGAGCATAAGACCTTAGGGTTAGCTTCATTGAAGACCTCCAATAAATGTGTGTAAAAGTCCTTTGACCTTAAGTAAGCTAGGGCTGAGCCTGAGGTGGGAACCCGGCCCAAGCTCGAGGTGCTTGTCATGCTTGAGGTGCTTGTCATGCTTGAGGTGCTTGTCATGCTTGAGGTGTTCTCCATGCTTGAGGTGCTTGACTTGCTGCATGATTAAAGTACTTGAGGTGCCTTGAGAAGCTTGCCTGAGATGCTTGTGGGAACACCCCCTAGTTCAAGTGCTTTGTCATGCTTGGTGAGTAAGGTGCTTGATCACCTAAAAGTCAAAAGCATTCCTACAAGAGGGGGGCCGAGCCCTTTTCCTAGGGGCTAGAGAGAGAACACTCACTCACACACACAAGGGAAGCCCAACTTGAAGAGGCAGCAAGGACACATGTCAGGCCCCTACCCATGTTACCTTCATGTGTTGCTTGAAGCCTATTGGCTAGGCTTCAAAGGGGTCAATGATAAATTACATGAATTATCTAATTGTTTTAGCATTTATCAAGTCCTCTCTCTCAAAGGGAAAGGGGGACACTTGTCCCAAGGCTACCCATGTTGCTTGTAATGGCTCTTGCTTGTGATTGGCTAGGCCTGGAAGGGTCCAATGAGCTTCAGGCATGAGCTACAAGGGGGGTCGACCCAAGCAAGCTAGGGGGGTGCCTAGGGGTATACTCACCCACACACACTCACAAGCACTCTCATTGTGTGATATGCAAAGTGCAAGAGCTCCCTCTCCAAGCAAGTAGAGGTTGAGAGCCTACACCAACACTCTTGGCTATGGAGTGCAAATCCAACCAAGAGCCATGCTTCAATGCTTAAGCTTGCCATATCCTTCTTCTTCATTATTATGCTATTATGTATGCTAGCAACAAGAGTATGATAAGTGAGGAACTAATTCTTTCTCTACGAAATGTTTCTTCTTCCTCTTCCTACCCTCATTCCCTGCTAGCTCTCTCCACCTTCGAAGGTGTTTGAGGTCTTGGGACTGAGGCTTGGGATAGTTAAAGCTTTCTTCAAGTTTATGTTATGTGTTGTGGTGCATGAAGCCTTCCATCTTCATGGCATCACCTAGGTCACAAGGAACACAAAGACTGTATTGTAACAAGTCTCTCTTTATGGGAGAAATCATAATACAATGCCTATTGGGAGGGGGGACCGGCTCCACATAAATCCGGTCCTCAATTGTTGTCATGTTCTCTAAACTCTCTCTCTTGCAAAAGTATTGTCTATGCCAAGTTAACTAATTGCTATGATTATGTTGCTATCTTCAATTATGTCTACCCGCTATGCTCACAAAATCATTTCTTGAAAGTACTCTCATTAAATTCCGCTATTCTCAAATTGAATAGGCAAATTCCATTTACATTGGTATCAGAGCATTTGGTTTCTCTTTTCTTGCTTAAGAAGAGAGGTCCTTAAGTAGCCTATAAATGGTTGATGTTGTTAATTATAAATAGAGTAAGTGGAACTGGGATCTAATACCGGTTTTGTTAAGCCCACTATGTGGGGGATGGTGCACACCTCAGGAGCTTTGGACTTAATAATGGAGTTTTTTAGACTTGCCTACGGCTTTACCATTATTGAGCCATAAGAAGTCCGAAAGGAGCTAGCCCTTGGCAACTCTGCTATGTTAGACCTACTCCTCTACTCTCAATAATTAACCACTTTGAGCCGTGGGTGTAGATACTTAAGAGCCGATTTTCAAAGGCTAAGAGGAGTGGCAACTAAGGTTTTGAATTGCCAAAGCATACACTAAGTACATACATAAAATTTTGTTAACATGGCTGACAATAATCAAGAGAGTAGAATGAACATTGATAGCTTTGATTTTGCACATGAGGTGCTAATGATGATGCTCCCATGTTTGTAAATTATCTTGTGACTAGGTTGCAACAAGCTATGGGCAACCCTACCTTGCAAGCCGAAGTTACTCAACAACTTCGTGCCTATGGAATTTCCCTTCCTCTCCAAGAGGAGAGAGAGCTTAGGAGGCCTCTTGAAGAGCCCCAAAAGAAGACTCTCTCCCATTCGAGAGGAGGAATCCAAAAGAGAAAGAAAGCAATGAAAGTCTAAGTTCTTCTGAAGATGTGGCTCCACGAAGAAGGCGGTCTAGACGATCGCCTACTCCTCCCAAGAGGAAAAGAGCAACCATAGTGTCTTCTCCTCATCACTCTCAAAGGCAAGAGAGGAAACAAAGGAAAAAAAGGGCTAGGAAGAGGTCACCCTCTTCTCCTTTTCTTCACCTTCCTTCTCTTCCGATGAAAGTTATGGCTATTCTCCTAGAGAATACAAGAGGGGAGGGCATCGCAAATCATTTCTTGATGGCGAAGGTCACAAAAGCTAAAGAAGTTCAAGGAGGGGAGGAAAGAGTATCTCTTTTCTCACCTACGATGGCACCTTTGGTGCTACCGACAAGTGTTGGCCTTTATCAGCAATTTGATGCGGCCTTTGGGGACGAGGGCTTCACAGAGTCCTCCAAGCTACGCCATGTAGCTATGCACTTCCAAAAATCAGCTCGTCAATGGTGGGCTAGCCTTCGTGGCAATGGAGAAGCCCAAAGACATGGAAAAACTTTACGAGTTTCCATCATGAAGCAATTTCTTCCAAGCGATACTAAAGATAAAGTTCTTACCGAATGGCGCGGCTTGAAGCTCCTCTCATGAGTCTATCAACAAGTATGTAGATAAGTTTTGGGATTTACATCTCAAAGCTACTGTCTTTCAAAAGATAGACTTTGCCGAGCAAAGACAGCAATTCTGTGCGGGATTACCTGAAGAGATGGCCGAATATATCAACTCTCAACGGCCCGGTACTATTACCGAAGTAATCCACCACACCATGGTTGCTTCACGCATCAATTTCCATCAAGGGGCTAGACGTAATGTCAAAGCCCATGGAAAACAAAGATAAAAATGATGCAAAGGGGAAATCCAATGCTCAAAATAATTCCCAAGGCACTTCCAACAACAACAACAACAATCGGTCCAAGGAGAAGGGAGTTTACAAAGGTAAAAACAAACTCTCTCTGAAGAGCTTGAAGGTTTTCGCAAGGACCATAAGTGTTTCAAGTGTGGGGAGCATGGACATGGCTATCGTTCTTGCCCAAGAAGAATACTCGCAATGAGACTCCTAGGGCTTCCACCATCGAAGCTCCAAAAGAGGATGCTCATTGCAAAGGATCATCACTCTCCTATGCTTGGGGAAAGGTACGAGAGCATGATGCCTTCATCTTGTTTGACCCTGGCTCTACTCTCAACTTCATATCAATAGAGTTGGCCACCAAGTTGGGCATTCAAGCTTTTGAGATGGGGAGATATAGTAACAGCTGATGCAGCTTTCAGGGGACAACAAAGCCTCCGTTACTCCCTTGATTGGGAAGTGAGGCTTCATGTCCAAAGCTATGTCGACAAAGAAGACTTCTTCATCTCTCCCTCCAACATCAGGATGTTATCCTGGGGGCACCATGGTTTGATCGCATGGCTGCCAACATGAGTTCCCTGAAAGGAGAATTTACTTCACCTACAGGGGAAAGAACATGTATGTAGATGCTAGTGAGCGTTGGTCGCACTATTCCACTTGTAAATCCTCTTTCTTTTGATAATCAATGAAGAGCTCAGTTTCTGCGTACATGATTTATGTCAAAGAGTCTCTTAAAGCTAATAATGTTTCATCAAATGAAAATGATAGG
Organism: Adiantum capillus-veneris; assembly: GCF_014529385.1. NCBI lineage: Eukaryota > Viridiplantae > Streptophyta > Polypodiopsida > Polypodiales > Pteridaceae > Adiantum > Adiantum capillus-veneris. The sequence goes on along the minus strand of NC_140944.1, from coordinate 143,061,231 downwards.
ATTCAAGAAGAGTTATGACTTGTCTACTTTTCTAAAGGATTCCAAGATGTGTTCATCGATGATATCCCTATGGACCTACCTCAAAACGAGGGGATGATGACCATCGTATTGAGCTCCTTCCAGGAAGCTCACCGCCTAACAAACCTCCTTATCGAGTCTCACAAGCTCAACAAGAGGAGATCATGAGGCAAGTACAAGAGCTGGTAGACAAAGGGATGGTGAGGCCTAGTTCCTCTCCCTTTTGTTCTCAGTCTTTTAGTGCAAAAGAAAGATGGTACATACCGTTATGTGTGTGACTATCGAGCACTAAACCATATCACTATTAAAAAAAACAGATGTCCCGTACTCGGGTAGAAGATCTGTTTGATAAGCTACAAGGCTCTACCTACTTAGTAGGATTGACCTTAAGAGTGGCTATCATCAAATAAGGATAGTGGATGAGGATATCTAAAAGACCGCGTTTCGCACAACATTTGGTCTTTATGAATATCTAGTCATGCCTTTTGGCTTGACTAATGCACCAGCTACGTTCAATCGTTTGATGGAGAAAATTTTTAGACCATATCGAAATTCACTGGAGTGTTCTTCGATGATATCATCATCTACTCCAAGTCTTTGGGAGGGAACATAAGCAACATCTCCAAGTGATTTTTCAAGCCTTGAGGGAGAACAAACTTTTTCTCAACCAAAAGAAAAGTGAATCTTCCTTCAAGAGATTCAATATCTAGGCCATATTATCTTCACGATGGTATTTGTATGGATCCATCAAAGTTAGAGGTAATAAAATCATGGCCTAACCCAAGGAATCTACATGAGCTAAGAAGCTTTTTGGTATGTGTGCATACTATAGACGCTTCATAGCAAAATTCTCTCAAGTGGCAGGACCACTACACGACTTAACCAAGAAGAAGAACGTTAAGTTTGTATGGACTGCTAAGGAGCAAAATGCTTTTGAAAAACTCAAAGAGAAGCTTACTTCCAACCAGTCCTCGTGCTTCCGGATCTCTCAAAGCCCTTTGAGGTCCAATGTGATGCTTGTGGTGATTGCCTTGGAGCGGTTTTGCTTCAAGAGGGCATGCCATAGCATATGAGAGCCGAAGGCTCAATGGTGATGAACGAGTCTTGGGCATTTATGAGAAAGAGCTTTTAGCTGTTCTACATGCCCTAGACACATGGAAGCACTACCTATTGGGGACTCCATTTATCCTACGAAACCGACCACCAAAGTCTCAAGTATTTCTATGACGCAAACCAAGCTTTCCGACAAACAAATGAGGTGGGCAAATTTTCTTTCGCAATTTAATTTTCATATTGCTCACATAGCTGGTAAGCACAAATCAAGTCACGATGCACTTTCACGACGACCAAAAGTTAATGCGGTGTCTATAGCTACTCACAATGATCTATCCTCTATGATAGATGAGTATGCTAAACCCTGACTTTAGAGACATAATGTCAGCCCTTGCTTTGGGGAAGAAAGAGGAACCATTCACCTTGCAGGATGGTTATCTTCTCCACGGCAATAGGCTATGTGTTACCCATTCCCTTCGTGAGAGGTTATGTATGAATCCCATGCTCCTCCATATGCAGGGCATAGAGGTATTCAACCTACTCTCCGAGGAGTAGAGACGTATTTCTATTGGCCTACCATGAAAGCCTACATACAAGAGTATGTTTCAAAATGTGTAGTATGCCAAAAGACCAAGTATGATAGAGGGAAGCAACCTGGATTACTCCAGCCATTGCCTATTCCAAATTCACCATGGGAGAGTATATCCATGGATTTCATCTTTGGATTACCCAAGTCTATCCATGGGAATACAGGAATATGGACAATAGTCGACAGGTTTAGCAAGCAAGCACATTTTATTCCTGTCAAAAAGACTATTAAGGCACATCAAATGGCAACTCTCTTCATATCTCAGATTTTCAAACACCATGGATTACCCACATCCATCGTGTCAGATAGAGATCCTAGAATGACCAGTAATTCCTGGAAAGGTCTCTTTGAAAATCTAGGAACAAGATTGAATTTCTCTTCGGCCTATCACCCACAAACGGATGGCCAAAGTGAGATAGCCAATCTTACGATACTCGATCTACTCAAGACTTATGTTACCGAAGTAGATCAACGCTCACAATGGGAAAAGTATTTACCGCTAGTAGAGTATGCCTACAATAATACTGTACATACTTCTACGGGCAAAGCACCTTTCGAGATCATAGAAGGAAGACCTAAAAGTCCCTTGCTACTGAAAGTACATGGGAAAATCTTCGCCGCCGCTGAGTATAGCCGTGACCTACAAGAATCTTTTCAAAAGATTAGGGAGGCTATAGCCATCTCTCAATAAAGGCAAAAAGCTACTGCTGATAAGCACAGAAGAGCCTTAATGTTCAAAGAAAATGATTGGGTCTTACTCAAGTTTCCTAAGGCTCGATTAAGGCAAACAACGGGCAAAAATCCTACGGGCCATCAAAAGTATTATACTAAACTAGCAAAAATATACTATGGTCCTTTCCAAATCTTGAAGCCTATCAATGAGACGGCTTATCAACTCAAGTTGCCCAACCATTGGCTTATACACAATGCCTTTCATGTAAGCTTACTTAAGCCCTACAAAGGAGAGCCACCAATTGAACCAATTATTGAAGACCCTCCCGAAGTTGAAGACCAAGAAGAGGTGCTACAACCCGAAGCTATCCTTCGGCATGAAGACAAGGTACTACGACATGGTAAGATTATCCGACAGTATCTTATTAAGTTCAAAAATTATCCTTTTGAAGATGCTAAATGGATGCAAGGAGTACAACTTAAGGATAGTATGAACCTTGTCAATGCTTACAATGCTACATTAGAGTAAGCAAATGTACAAATTTCTTTTAAATAACTCATGTTTTTGTCTTATATGACTAGTCCTCTTTTTAATTGTGCACAAAATTTAACTAGTATGCATGCTTAGAATCATGTTTGTGATGACGACGTCTCTCAAACACCAAGTAGAATTTGTCACTCTACTTTGGGAGAATAAAATGGACTAAAGAGCAGACATGCTTGCGGCAGCTATGTCTCCCAAGCACCAAATGGATTAGTCATCCATCTTGGAAAGATGTCATAGGGTAAAAAGGGATCCTTTACCCGCTAAGTACGATTGACTAATGACTAAGACTTTATCTTTTCTACCTCATAGTCGAGGACGACTATGATTTCAAGAGAGAGGTAATGTCATAAAATCTAATATCTAACTACCCCAAATGATTTTATCATATTAAATTGATCACTTAATGTGGGAGAATAAACGAGAACAAGTGTTAAGATATAGGTATGTGCTTATAGATCTATCTCAACACGGGGCCAATGGTAAAGGGGCCCAAAAGGGAGATGGTCTATCAAAGAGCAAGGCTAACCAATGGAGCATAAGACCTTAGGGTTAGCTTCATTGAAGACCTCCAATAAATGTGTGTAAAATTCCTTTGACCTTAAGTAAGCTAGGGCTGAGCTTGAGGTGGGAACCCGGCCCAAGCTCGAGGTGCTTGTCATGCTTGAGGTGTTCTCCATGCTTGAGGTGCTTGACTTGCTGCATGATTAAAGTACTTGAGGTGCCTTGAGAAGCTTGCCTGAGATGCTTGTGGGAACACCCCCTAGTTCAAGTGCTTTGTCATGCTTGGTGAGTAAGGTGCTTGATCACCTAAAAGTCAAAAGCATTCCTACAAGAGGGGGGGCGAGCCCTTTTCCTAGGGGCTAGAGAGAGAACACCCACTCACACACACAAGGGAAGCCCAACTTGAAGAGGCAGCAAGGACACATGTCAGGCCCCTACCCATGTTACCTTCATGTGTTGCTTGAAGCCTATTGGCTAGGCTTCAAAGGGGTCCAATGATAAATTACATGAATTATCTAATTGTTTTAGCATTTATCAAGTCCTCTCTCTCAAAGGGGAAAGGGGGACACTTGTCCCAAGGCTACCCATGTTGCTTGTAATGGCTCTTGCTTGTGATTGGCTAGGCCTGGAAGGGTCCAATGAGCTTCAGGCATGAGCTACAAGGGGGGGTCGACCCAAGCAAGCTAGGGGGGTGCCTAGGGGGTATACTCACCCACACACACTCACAAGCACTCTCATTGTGTGATATGCAAAGTGCAAGAGCTCCCTCTCCAAGCAAGTAGAGGTTGAGAGCCTACACCAACACTCTTGGCTATGGAGTGCAAATCCAACCAAGAGCCATGCTTCAATGCTTAAGCTTGCCATATCCTTCTTCTTCATTACTATGCTATTATGTATGCTAGCAACAAGAGTATGATAAGTGAGGAACTAATTCTTTCTCCTACCAAATGTTTCTTCTTCCTCTTCCCTACCCTCATTCCCTGCTAGCTCTCTCCACCTTCGAAGGTGTTTGAGGTCTTGGGACTGAGACTTGGGATAGTTAAAGCTTTCTTCAAGTTTATGTTATGTTTGTGGTGCATGAAGCCTTCCATCTTCATGGCATCACCTAGGTCACAAGGAACACAAAGACTGTATTGTAACAAGTCTCTTTTTATGGGAGAAATCATAATACAAATGCCTATTGGAGGGTGGACCGGCTCCACATAAATCCGGTCCTCAATTGTTGTCATGTTCTCTAAACTCTCTCTCTTGCAAAAGTATTGTCTATGCCAAGTTAACTAATTGCTATGATTATGTTGCTATCTTCAATTATGTCTACCCGCTATGCTCACAAAATCATTTCTTGAAAGTACTCTCATTAAATTCCGCTATTCTCAAATTGAATAGGCAAATTCCATTACACAGTAGATGTGTGTGTGTGTGTGTGTGTGTGTGTGTGTGCACCCTTTTGTAACTTTGGGATTATCAAGGCATGATCATTGACTCTTGTTGAGGTTCAATGTGAATTCTTTTTTAAGTTAGGCTATGGTCATGTGAGACTTAGTATTAGTAAGCCTGGACAATCTTTTATAAAATCTACCAGGAGCAGCAAGTAGAGAGAGGGAGAGGAAGACGCAGACAGGATCAGAGAGAAAGATGGAGCTAGTAGAACATGCGAACAAAATAAGGGATTTATGATTAGGTACATGTAAATGTACTTACATAAAGAGTTTTTTAATTGAGAAAGTGAAAATTTTCATACATAAGGGCTAGTTTTTTTTACAAAAATGCATACATAAGGGATACATATAATACTTGAAAATATACAAGCAAGGGATTAAATACCTCTTGTTCGCACGTGCTATATGCAATTTTTACATGGTGGACTCCCCGAGAATTGCTTATACTTATTGTAAATAAAGGGTTTCTTAAAACTCTTCAATCCCATGTGTAGATGGCATGTCCTTGTTTATAAAGAGTGAATCCCCCGGGATACACACAACATTCTTTCACAATGGAAGTCATTAATCTCTCTATCTCTCTCTCTCTCTCTCTCTCTCACACACACACACACACACACACACTCACTCACTCACTCGCAAGCAGTCATGCACACGGAATGAGAGGGACATTGAGACTACCTACAATACTTGGTCATTGGTAACTTTTGCTAACAAATAACAACTTTTAGAGAGACGCGAACACAACTTGAGCCTCTATATGCACGGTCTCAGCGTCGTGAAACTCTCTCTCTCTCTCTCTCTCTCTCTCTCTCTCTCTCTCTAGCCGCTAATTTTTGTATTCCTTTCCAAGTGCACGAGCTCATTGCCACATGGAACTCTGTTTGCGGGTGGTCAGGCTATGCATTAGTTACTTGGGTAGATGCATTGTTGCCTCGTGTGACCAGCCTCCAATTATGCTAGTGACCACATCGTAATATATGAAGGTTTTTGTGAAGCACTGCCTAGTTTGCGAAGGTGCCGTGCATGCGCGATGATAAAGTAATAGCAATGTGACGGTGGGAAAACTAGCTTGCTCGCAAGCGGGTGCCGGGAGAGGACGCAGAAAGTCGAGAATCGAGAGGGAGCGCGTGGAGGACCTCATCAGCAAGGCTCGCCTGCCACCCGAAAGGTCAAAGAGTCTAGGACGTTTGCAGGCGGCGTGTGATCACCAGCAATCTTTCAAAGGTCCGTTCATGTTGGCCTGCGTAGTGGTCATGATCATAAACAATAATGATAATAGCCTTCTGCTATTACAGAGCTCAGAGAAAAAGAGTATGAAAAACAGGGTCAGACTGTGGACGCTGTTCTCCGCAGGGAGGTAAAGACGGACAGTCGCAGGCTTCCAATATCTGAACTTCTGAAGAGCAGGCAGCGAGCGGCAAATTGTAATAGTATTTTATCTGCATTATAATTATTATATCATATACTACGTATGTGGGGGGGGGAGAGAGAGAGAGAGAGAGAGAGAACCATAGAAGAATTCGGAAATTTTACATAGAGGCCTGCTGTTTTTTTGGTCACTCCAGACTCCAGAGCATGTTTTTTCTTCAGACAAAGCTGAGTAGCCGCCTCACAACAGCATAAAATCAGAATCATTTTTCAAGAAGCTCTTGTAGAGAGAGAAAAATATGGCCCGGCGGCCCGGCCCCCGGGCTCCGGCCGGTCACCCTATATTGCAGATGAGCCTGCTCACCAGAGTCCAGTAGAGTACCTGCTTGCTGTTGGTTTGCTTGCCTGTCATGCACGAGAGCACCCCTCCCCCCGCCCCCGTTTCGCAGGCTCGCACGTAAAATTTTCACACAGCAAGTGCGCACTGCGCAGTGGCGACTACCTACATACACACACACACACACAGAGTTCACTCTCACTGCTCAGCAACAGAGTGTGGACAGTGCAGCAAGCAGCCTGCCTGCACACCACAACGCAACCTCGCTTTTCATCCATGGCCCCGACTGTCCGACAGCAGCTTAAATCCATCTTACAGCTTCTCTCTAAACGTACAATTAGAACACTAGAGAGTAGAGGACCTAGAAAAACGCGCCTTCACGTCTCTCTCTAGGTGTACTCCCCCTTGTGAAAATGACCACTGCGTGTACTCTCGCTACTATCGGCCGTGACCTGCTGCTGCCTTCCAAGTTTCAAGTCGTGACACAACTCACAAGACTCGCATCTCTCTCTCTCTCTCTCTCTCTCTCTCTCTCCACAATCCTATCATTCCCTTCGTCATTTTCTCTCTCGGGACTCGGCTGGTAAAAACTAGGCGGTAGACCGTAGCACTGGCGCGGCAGCACCTATAAGCCAGCCCACTCTCTCTCGCTAAAACTAGGGCCCGAGGGGTTTCGTAAAAAGAGTATATTAAATTATATATTAAAATCTAGTATCCTCTCTCTCCTCTCTCTAGAGAAACAACAGGCGCCAGCAGCAGCGCTGGCGCGCGCCCACACACACATTTTACTCTCCAGCGAGTCAAGACAAGAGTGGAAATGACAAGAAGGTGCCTTGGGACAAGTTGGGAGCTGGGCCTAGAAAAGCATCCACACAGAGAGAAGACTAGTAGCCAGGGCCCAGGAGGCCATCATCACATCCCAGGCCCACTTTTTAAAAAGCGTCAATTATTGCAGCCTTCTTTCCAAAATCTAGCCAGCCAGCCTCTCTCCCCTTCAACCAATCCTCGGAACCAGAACCAGGTGTGCCTGGGCTCCGCAAGATCTCCTTTCGGCTGCCATCCGACCCGGCTGTCAAGGGTTGCGCCTTATACAAGCCCGTATTCACACGTTTTCTCCTAACAACATTTATTTTAAAAAAAAAGGAAATTACCAAAATACCCCTCTAATTTGAGGAAATTCCCAAAATACCCCTCAAATTTCAAAAATTCCCAAAATACCCTTGTATCTATTTTGGTTGGAATGTTCAAGATTTTCTAATCTTCATTCGTTTTGACAATTGAGATTCGTTTTTGAGTGCTCAACATGTAATTTGTCACCAGTTATGATCGCAAAAAAGGCAATTATGTCTAAAAATAATGAAGCAATTCATCTCCAAAGCCTACGTAACCAACTCAAATTGTAGTTTTAGCATCTTGTACAATAGACAATCACTCTTCTTGTGAAGACCTATAGAAAAATTTATTTTTTGAGAAATTTAGTCTCACAACCAGGGGTATTTTGGGAATTTTGGAAAATTTGAAGGGCATTTTGGGAATTTATGACAAAATATCAGGGGCATTTTGGGAATTTTTGAAATTTGAGGGGTATTTTGGGAATTTCCTCAAATTAGAGGGGTATTTTGGTAATTTCCCAAAAAAAAAAAATCTTCGAGTGAACAGAGAATTAAATTAGAAAGAAATAAGAAACAATGCGCTAAGGACTCAAATTGCAAGGGAGAGAAAAGAGTCTTGAAGGCTTGTAGTCTTAGCCAAGACATTCACATGGCTGACAGAATTCACAATGAGATTGCTAAGCTTAGATAGGGGTTATTCGAGAAACACGTATGCAAAATGTGGAGCCTTAAAAGGCCAACATTTAGTTATTGAAAGGTTTAGGAAAAAGGTTTTTCAATGGCAAAACCTGTAGCCAAACGTGTCCTCCAGAGTATTGTCTTAAACCATTATCTACTGGCCTCTTTGATTTACTTCATATCTTGTTGGAAGCCTTCTAATAGTCAATTGAACCAGGTCATTAAGCTTGCCAAAAGATTTCTCTAGAGAGGTGATGATCTAGGAACCAAAGTCCCCAAGGTTGCCTTGAAAATTTGATGGTTGCACAAATCTAGAGGATGACTAGGAGTGTTGGATCTTGACAAGCTAGTTGGTTGTCAAACTTGCTGCTAAATGGATTTATAGAGTTGTTGACTCTTATGATTTCTGGGCTTGCCTCCTCAGGATTTTGGCAACAAGGTGTCATCTCAAAAGCTACAAAGTGTGGAATAATTTATCCATATGGAACATCATGATAGCTCCTGTTGAAACGAGATGTCCCAATCATTCCATATCCTCTAGATTCTAGAATCCTTGGCTTGAGATAAAGAAGAATTGGAAGATCCCTATGGACCTTATGGCTAACCTTGATTTCTTCATGCAGGACTCAATTTGGTTTAGTCACCTTCCCTACAAGGATGGTTCAACTTTAAACATCAAAGCTCACAAGTGCATTAAAAAAGGTTTGAGGTCATGGGGAGATGTCCACCACCGAGGCAGACTTATGACTCTTAAAGAAATCTCTAACTAATTTCGAATGTCTTCTAACTGTCTTGCAGAGATCTCTAACAGGATTTTGTTCATTTAGGATCTCAAGCAAGCAAGAGCAACCTACTACTCTACAATGCACGCAAGATCTATAGCCATAGGAAACAAGACTCCCATCCCAAGTTTGAATCCTCCCTTAAAGCCAAGCTCAATCAAAAATGAAAAGTGTCATGAAGTAGTAAGCAATGGGTTTACATGTTCAAATCTATTTGGTGTATTCCTAACCTAATCAAACACTCTTTCCTCAGCTGGCTGGTTTTACATCAAAGCATCTGGACACTAAAAAGGGCACAGAAAGCTAGCATTGGTAATGGACGATGCCCCAGATGTGATGTCTTCCACCTATTTATGAAGTGTTCAAAGTTGAAGCCCCTATAACAAAGTCTGAGCATAGCTTGTGCTGCTTACCATCCTCAGCCTTTCACCTATATGGAACTGCTAGCTGGAGAATGCAAGTATCTAGACATCCCCCTTTGGAATCTATGGAGAAACGTATACGTATGATATGCCTGGATTCAAAGATTGAATGCCTTGTATAATGAATTAGATTCCAAGACAGCCCGCTCATATTGTTGAACTCAATTCTTTGGCCAAGGTCTCTCTTTAGAGTATCAAGGATATCCCCTCTGTCCCCCTTTATGTTATCCAAAGGTCACTTACATGTAACCAATGGAGATCTAAATTGCTTTCCCTCTATTCTAGAGAAAGATTTGCTATGGCTGATTACTGTAGCATATTGTAATCATTCTTGATGGGACTGCCTCGTTTCCTTCCTTTGAGCCCTTATATTTCTTTTTCTTTTCAATACAAGTTTTTGATAAGCTTTCTATCTGAAATTTAGTCTCTTTTCAATGCATTGATTCAAGGGTATGCCTAACATGGTTGTGGAAAGAAAGCTCTCAACTGTTTAACCAGACGCAAAAAAATAACATATCACCTACTCTTGCATCTTGAAGGCATGTGGCGTTACCCAACCGTTACATGGGTGAGAGAAATTCAGATGGGGTCACAGATTATTAGAGAATCATACTGTGCTTGGTAGTGCTTTTGGTCGATATGTATGTGAGACATGGTGCCCTTATGATGTAAGACAAAGGGAAGATAGACCTATGAATGACCACCCAACCGTCCTATATATAGGCCCTTGGCTCTTTGGCTATTTCCCTATATATAGACCCCTATAGTGCAAGTGTGTCCGTCACTTTGCCAAGACCGTGCCCTCCTAGTCCTACCCTTGGCATGACATTAATCCCCGTTTGGAGAAGCGTTTTTGTCCCTAAAATTCTCAAGAACACTAATGTTTTCCGCAGTGAAACCTCTCGGAGGTCCAGCTGTTCATGTGACCAATACAGAGTTTAGTAGGAGGTTCAATGAAATGAAGAGAAACATCCTGATTATCCAAATTGTTGTCTGTGAAACTGTTAATATGGCTAGTTCAACATAGTGTGTAGACTCTATTTATAACTCACTTGAGTATTGTAGAAGAGTTACCACCACTAAGAGGTGTTTAAGTGAATGACCAGGAGTCAGACTTTTTGAAGATAGTAGAACATTCGGGAATACCTCTTCTAAATTTTCCATACAAGTGACCTATTGACATAACTCATCAGCCTATATTAAGTCCTTGACTTGCCATCATTTCTATCAATAGACAACCCCACCATAACCGGTGTTCAAGGTTGAGAACCTGATTTGAATATGAAGAGGCTAAACTTAGTCTCGTAACACGCTCTACCTCTTGGTAAGAAAACTCCAACTACAGAGGTAACCATTCCAATTGGATTGCTTGATGTTAACGTATGTGCTTAGCATATCTTTAAGCACACGATTAACACTTGTAAATTGCCTATCCTCTTTGGATAATTGACATTATTGAGGTGTGTTTCCCCATTGTTTACAGACAGTCCTCCAAAATGACTGGTAAACAGGAATCTCAGTTCCTTGCATTATTGTTGATTAACTAATAATTTTAGGAACAACCATCTTGGTTAACTATAGTGGGGTGATCTACAAGCACCCAAATCGAGCCATGACCTCCATTGGTGATTGATAGCTCTATAGTCAATCTCATAAAGAGATATAGCACGTATAGTGCAAAATCTTTAGAAGTGATTAATGTCATGAATGTGCATGCCGCTCCAAATTAGCCTTTGCTAAACACTAGGCCTCATAACACCTAGTGTGCATGCATTTAGAAAAAACAGATCCGAACTTGCATATCCATAGTCGTGCTTTCTAATGCTTATGGCTAATGTTATGCTCACAGCTCACGGCCAAAGAATAAAGTACATTCCACGTAAAAATCATGCTAACATATTTGGATCATTGTAGTATGTGAAAATCCATCACATCTAGGTACCAAATCAGCTAGTTCATTAAGAGAACATAACTTTGTGATGTCTATAAACAACCATCCATCAAAGTTGTTTAACAATACTTGTTATCTTAACAAGTCTTACTAGGTATCCGACAATTTCTAGCCATTGAAATTGTTCCTAATAGGATGTGCTTAGAATGTTCTGGGATTGACCAACACCTGGGGACTTTGTCGTGACACATAATTGAAATAACGGGCTCCGATGTTAGTCCCAGAGACTCATATTCTTCACATGTGGAATATGTCTCCGATAAGGATATTTAAAAGAAGAACATCCGTCAAGTACGAGATGTACTTGTGTACATGTGTGGAGAAAATTGTAAACACTATGCGACATGAGTGAGAGGGGCCCTCGTTATCCTTGCTTCACACTAGCTAAACCGAACCGTCATGAGTTCCTAGACCATGTTGCTCCTCCTGTGACAACGTGTGCCAAATAAAACTCTACCATGAAGGTCCTTAACTGTAGAATGCAGAAATATATGTAGAACACTATGGCCCAAAATTCTTTGTTCCTACATGACCTTGTCATGTCTATGAAGAGCAAGTCAATGAAAGCATTGAGGCTTATAGATCTACTTGGAAAAATCAATCAAAGTATATTCAAAAAGGAAAATACACCAAATCACATGCATACTTGGTGGTTGAACATAATGTTCACTTACCTGTAGTCAAATGCAGATGACCAAATGTGCCACCTGAAAAGGCCTAGCAACATTAATTGATAGATTAGTGAAAATGAAGCAGTATTGCATTGGTAACCCTGAGTGTTTCCTTTGCAATCCAAACCCCTTGGTTAAAATTGAGAACGTCAAACCCCTTGGTGAGACTCTGTATGAAGACTACTCAACCTAGCAACCAACAGTGACCAACATAGGCTACCAAAAAGTTGAACTTGTCCACTACCCTTTGGCAGATTGTGGACTTATTCCCTTGAAAGTACAACTGTGATGAGATCAAACTATGACCCTCAAGACCTATAGAGTGATTGCATATTAGCTGGGTCATACCCCTACACTTACCACTCCAAGAGACAGAGGTATTGTTGCAATTAAACATAGATCATCTCATAGTTGGAATCTTATTCACAAATGAATCTCAAAATAATCATATCTCTCCACGAACAGAATGGAATGATTACTAACATCTGAAAGAAAGTAATCAAACTAGATGTTTGCAACAATAGACTACCTACTAGGAGGCTCTCTTAATCTAAGAATGTCGTCTCATGCATTATTTGCTTGATAGCAAGGTTGTGCCTACTTGTTATCCACACAAAACACATTTGTATTGCCAACACCTTGTGCACATATATTGCATGCCATTGTAGTCATATACAACGATCAAAAGCAAATATACCAGCCTCAACTCTTTCTGAAGAGAGTATCTGATGTTATAGTGGAAGGGTAAACCATGCTTGAATGGAATGAGTCCGCAATATTTGGCATGCCATGCATGTATATCTAACAAATAGTGTGATAATCCCTTGGCTTCAATAACAGTCTCTACAATGTGAGCAGATGTCATACGTACCTTGCACGATGTGTATCGGCATGGATACATCACAGTTAGTCATTGCAAACCATAAATGTGAGCTTATATCCTGTGTATTCCATTTTCCTTGATCCTAAATCAATGGATATTGTGGCATGGAATAGAAGCCTTGCTCACGAGGGATTCACTAATATCAGGGAGAAGATGCCACCTACGTGCACCCCATTAGGAAAACACCCCCTATATACGGTCCTTACATGGTAGTCCAGTCCCCTATCTACAAATATTGAGGAGCTAATGTAACCCCCTACATACAATCTCTATAGTTTTAACATGACCTCCCTACCTTATATGAACAAACCATTAAATAGCTTAAAGAAATTTCCAAGGACACCATGAAAAACAATTACCAGAGTTTCTTTTGTATAGAGACTAAATTTTCCAATTTACATGTGCCACCTACTTTGTAGGAGTCCCACACGGTGTCATGCCAGTTTGTAGGCATGGGATAAAAGATGCAAATCTTAATGCATTTTTGAGTTTTGACAAAACTTATGATCTATGGCATATTCTGTTATGACTAGAATGTATGCTCTCTTCTTGGCATGCAATCAACTTACAGTCTGTCAATGACTATGATCCGTTTTCATCACCAAGCCCTCTCCTCTCTCTAGTCTCAATATACATTTCTTCTACTTATTCTTCTTCTTCTTGAGGTCTTGACATATGTGAGAGAGAGAGAGAGAGAGAGAGAGAGAGAGAGAGAGAGAGAGAGAGAGAGAGAGAGAGAGAGAGAGAGAGAGAGAGAGAGACTGGTTACTGATATAATAAAAAAGGATAGCACTTGTGCACCTTATAGTATTCTCTACCCCTCCCTCCCCCCCACCTCCTCCTTCCTTAAATGTACGCTATGTGTATGCAAGGTTTGGGGGGCTACCCCTATTGTATAAGCTTATGCACACTTGCCCAAAACCTCCCTATTGTACACTCACGTGGTACCGTACGGAACAGACCAGTGAATCCCTAATGGCCTTTCTTCACATTAAAATTGTCAAAGCACTTTTCTTTGCACAATAGAGGAATAATTTTCAAATGAAATGTTAAAGGCATAAATATAAGTAGAACTTGAAATGGTCTAGCCTTATTGCCCCTGTAGAGGCAATTGCCTTCGCTTGAATTGAGCTCATAGCCATGTTTGCTAAGGAATTGAGAACTATCGGATGTATCCTGCATGCCATTGTGGCTTCGTTCATACCGACCTCCAAGAAACTATCAGGTAAACATGTCACCAAGTTTCCCCAAGTTCTTATGCTACTAGCATATTCCAACTTTGGAAGCTTCTAGGGAATATTCCGTAAAGTGAATCCTTGCTTCGCATAAGTTCATCGAGGAGATGATATAGAACGGAGCTTGAATGCTCTTAGCAAACAAGTGCTCTTGTTGACACAAAGATGTCAAAGTTAAAAAAAATCGACCTTGTTAAGCTTGGATAGAGAATCAGGCGTGCCGATTCATGTATTTTATTGAGAATCCTTAAATTGCCCAATCTTAAATTAGATAGCTCAGGAAGCTTAGCTATCAAATTTTAGCTTAAGTACCAAACTGTGCTTGACTGAAGCAACATTTGCTTGTCAAGATGGTAGTGTAGAAAATTCTACAAAAGTAATAAAGTCAAAATTGAGAACTCAAATTTAACATACTTACAAACTTTCTAGAAGCTCACCCTTGGTCGGAGAAGTCATAGTATCCTATGGTAGAATTGGGCTTTCAGTGTACTTCATGTACTTAATTTGCATGCACTCTAGCAAGTTGTAAATGCTTTGGAGTGATCATGCACCCAATGCATATACATAGCTTTGGAGTGATCATGCACCCAATGCATATTCATAGCTATGGAGCCGTGCTCCTAGAAGCCTTGCATTTTTTCCCCGCCTGATAGCACAAGGAGGATATATGAAAGAGATAGTAGCCAACAAAATGATCTATGGCCAACAAGATTTATGGAGTTGTGCTCCTTGATTGAGCATGTACCGTGAGGTACCTTTAATTTTTGACCTTGTTGATGAGGATACCGTATTGGAAGCATAAAATTAACTAAATAATTGCACATAGAAATTGTACCTGAGCCTAAGAGCCATGTCCTAGAAAATCCAAAACTCCAACTGGAAAGGAAGATGTCTATTGGCTTCAATAAATGGTTAGCCATGCCGCATACCTCTACCTTGCAAGCCACAGGCCTTGCCTGTACTTGCTTTTGCATGTTATAGTGCATAATCAGCTTTAGCTTTGCAGCCCAACCGCATGCCATTGGCTACACAAGCTTTTTGCATGAGCACCCTTGTACAGAGCCTTGCTCCCTTACAATACAAGCCACATGCCATCCATGACAGGCCTTTATTACTGACCTTCATTAACGATGATTGTAATTATTTGATTAAACAAAATAAAAGAAGTTACCTTTGTTTAGTTCCCTTGGAGCACGTTAAGACCAATAATAGGCCTCGCTTGTATCAAAATTTAACTTTGAAGATCCCCCTATAGAATCCAAAACCGCTACAAGATTTCCTGCTCATGCCTTGCATGCATTTGAAAATAAACTTGGAGCAATTATCCACATCTAAAACTTTGACGGTGCATGTGCCAAGAAGTTGATGATCCTTGACCCTTTCTGTAGAGATACATCATAATGATCGTTTTTCTTCATGAAATTTGGTGCATATTGACATTCTGAAATGTCAAAATTCTATAATGTTGAAGGACTTGCTCCTATTGTCATGGGCACATAGAGAGAGAACGATGCACCACTATGGGTGCTCGATGCTATTGTCATGCCTTGTAGAAAACCAAAAGACATGATTTTTTGTTCAGATCTCTTCACCATGAGTTCTTGTTAGGTGCTTTGGACCAAGGGAGGTGGTGAGAACAACCCCCCCCCCCCCCCCCCCCCCCCCCCCCCCCCCCCCCTCTTGATTAAGGGCCCAATGGCCTTATTTCAACCGAATGCGAAGAGAAGTGGCCTTACACAAGATGTTCACATGGATGAGAGAATTCATGATGGAATTTCTAGAAGGGGGATGTTGGAGAAATATGTTGTTCTTGGCAATGCTTCAGTCCATATGTACACCAAATGTGGTGCCCTAACTAGCAACGATAGCACAAAATATTTTGATGAGCTTGCTCGCTGCAAGCTAATTGGTGCTACCTATCTCAAGCAGTGATACTACCTTTGGCTATCAAATGAGAGCCATCTATTGATCTTGTGATCCCACAACAACAAGTTGTAGTGCTCCTACAAGATTGATGGTTGCCTACAATAGCCTTAATCAGCCTAAAGGAGTAATGATCTGCAACACAGACTCTTGTTTCAATACATCACTATGAAGCTATGATTGGCAGCCAGACTCAACAAGATAATTTTGTTTCCATTTGGTTATTGCAAAAATAAAATCTGATGCAACTAGTCATAGTGATACCTATTAGTTGCATCTTAATTTTTCTAGCCGTAGTGGAAGGTTGTCTGGGGGGTACACTTTGTAATCATGTTAATGTACCACGTGCATTCAACAAAAGGGGTTTTTAAATGAAAACATTCTACGCAATCAATAGAGATACATTAACAAAAGGGGTTTTTATATTCCATTTTGACAAATTTTCTGAAAATAAGGGGTCATTTTATTCATTCAAACTTGTTAAAAAATGGGTTTTCTAATTTAGCCCCTTGAACGTACATTATAAAAGTGGGCTTTGAATAGTGTACCCCTCGAGTGTTGAGTGCAGTGTCTAATTGAATAACCCCATTTACAACAAATACAATTGTGGATCTGGCATCTGCTATAATTTATGTTTAGTTGCTTTCAACTATTTCATGCATCTTTTTTTTACATTTTTTTGCGATTTAATCTTCATAACCTATACCTCTTTTGTCATGTTAAACTGCAGAGAAATACGTGACTAAAGTGTAGTGCCAATGCCAAATTACTAGAGAGACATTCAGGTTCGTTATCTTGTTCTTGCATAATATGACTATGTATTAGGAAATGGACTACTAGATAGGGCATGACTTCCATTTCTTATAATTGTTGGAGAGACATTGTGCCAACTCTCCACCATGATTTTGTATAGACCTCATGTAGGCCGTGCACTATCTACTTTTTTTTAATTTAATTTTTTTTGAAATCGTTTCCCAAGGGCTTTTTCCTTCGTACCTTCTCAAAGGCGAGTTTTCCCTACAAACTTGTTCTAGTAAGCGGTATTACTCATAAGGTTATATAGTGTTGTATCTTGATAGAGAAATTGCATGCTACTTTACAAAAAAAAAAAAAGATGAGGGATTGATTTTGTTTATTTTGATTTATCTTTTTCTAAGAATTTTCTAAAAGAAATTTATCCATAGTACCCTATTTACATATTAACTATATCTACACATTTAGATCAATTCACACATCGATTACGATTGCAAGGCTAACAACCAATCGACTATTTGGTCAAAAAATTTACCAAGAATTATGCCCGCTATTATACTATTATACCTTGCAGACCTTTTAACACTAGTCTTGTAATGGGCCACAAACGTGGCTAGAGCCACTAAAGTGGCTCATGCTTAGATTTTAGTATTTTAAGCATAACTTTTGCATATGACATAAACAATTCATGAAAATTCTTGAGCATCTTGTTAGGATGTGTCTAAGCCTTGAGAGTCTTATTTAAGTTAAAAATGCTAAAAGTAAAAATTTTAGTTTTTCGAAAAGAGCCTTTTTGCATAAAATATGTAATTTACTACTCACCTATGGTGAGTAGTAAATGTTCTTATTCTTTATGTAAGCAACATAGAACTGTGATATTCTCATTACATACATATGGAGGGATTCTTCATATAAATTTGACTCTGTTCACAAAAAAAAATGGTCTACCATGGAGTCAATCAAATAAAATTATATGCAACTTCAACCCTTCATTTATTTTCTTTACATTTTTTTTAAACTCATACTATGTGTTAGCCATATTTCTCCAAGAAGGTTTTTTGTTTAGACATCTAAATAGCTATTAAAGCGTCTTAAAGGCACAAAAGTGGCTATTTTTTTACAAGACTACTATTAAATTAAGACAACAAATTGGCCAACCAAGCAAGATTAATTATTTTAGCTTATGTTGATTCCATAAAATATCCTCACATTATTCTTTAGAAGTTAAGCTCTTAGTTTTTTACTATGAATATCCTAAATGCATGATCTCATGAAATATGTCATTAGAGTGGAATCTCCCATTGAAGTATTTTCCAAGAGCATGTGTGACAAGGGATATTGAGGTCTAAATTTGAATATTGAGAAGCTATGGGATAATGGGACATCTTATATGAGAGTCAAATATGTTCTAGTCTGCAGAGCTCTATTCAATCTCTAGAGCTCTACTCCATTCAAGACTAGTTTAATTGCTTCTGGAGAAATACAAGCTCAATATCAATGCTTGTAATAATGTCTTGAAAGGTCCATGATTTGGTTATGTAAAATTATGGTCCTATGTTGTATTTACCTTTCCAATAGCTTCAAGCATCAACCTTAAGAGATTTATAGTGACATTAACATGTTATTGATGTTCACAAAAATTGCAAAATCCTGGCTAGATTTTGAGCTCGCCTTGAGGGAAACCGGTAAATTTTGCAAGTCTTACTTTAAAATCGACAAATGCTTCATATTTTGGCCTAAAAACAAAAAGAGTTCTATGTGCCCTTATTTTCTTTTGTTAGGAAATATGTTTTTGATAGGCTTCTCATAGTACACAAGTGTTGTCAAGAAAGAGCCAATTCTATGATTTTAGGAACTTTTGTCAAGAGGTCTAAAACTAAAATTCTTTCAGGGAAATATGCTTAACACACAGTATGAGTTGGTTAAAAAGATTAAGAAAACAAATCAAGGATTAAGTTGTGTTTTTATGTCCATGCTTAAGGACTTTGTCAAAACCCACAAAAGTTTGCTAACCTCTATGAAAACCTAAAGGTTGGTCATGTATCTTTTGAATAGGTGCGAACCTTTTTGAAAAACTCCTCTAAAGGAAATGTTTGTTTTCCCACAAATATAGTTTCCCTAGAATCATGAGCTCATAATCATTTAAAGCTGGTAATTAAGCACCCCCCACACAGTGGGGGGTAAGGGATGGGATTGATGTGACCTTCTTTGTGTCACGCACACGTGCGAGTGGGCGGGGTTAAGACCTTGGTTTTGCAATTGCACCAAAAAGTGCAATTAATAGAGGGGGGAGGGGGGTAATTCTTATAGAATTAAGAATTACCTCCCTCCGTGTGGGGGTGCCCTTGTAAATTTTTTGCAAAGGGACTCTAGTTTGCTTGGGTTTCTAAAACTGGCTAGTAGTTTTCAGAACCTAATCACTAGCATGGTGTTGAAGGTCAAATCGAATTGAAAAGTGTAAATAGTACCTCCCCCCAAGTGTCAATCCTCTTTTAGTTTTGCTTTTGTGATATTATCTATATTGATATATTGAGACTCCTTTCATGGGATTCATCCTAATGATCGCATGCAATGCACCTAGACGTATTTAAATCCATATCATTGTCCACATAATGTGAGTTTAGTCTTTGGTTTCAAGGTTTAAGCCAAAAAAAAAATTGTCTTGCAAAGGAGAGGTCTCAAGATATTATTCAACTTATGTTATATCTACGTCAACATTAGACCTCTTCTTCCAACGACATTTTAAAAAAAAGTTTCATTGATTGGAATCTAAGGGAGATCTTCCCATCTCTAACCTCTAATCATGTTTACACAAATCTCTAATCTAGTGGAGTGGAGGAAAACCTTGTGACAAATGATGTCAATTTCCAACCTTTCAATAAACATCATACTGGATGTGTTCACACAAATCTCTAATCTAGTGGAGTGGAGGGAACCTTGTGACTAAATGATACCAATTTTCAACCTTTCAAGATACATCCGTCTTCAAAATGAGCCACTAAAAAAATTTGGGCATTGCTCAATCAAAACAATCCACCATGCATGACCAAAGGGGTGTTACCATATATGCGGATGTAATGGAAATGGCCTATGAACTTTGAGAATAGCGAAATTAAGAGAATTGGAATGAGCATTTTCATGAGACTACTTCGAGAACATAGAGGGTGAACATAATTAGCAGTAGCAACATAACCATTATACTTAATTAACTTGGCATGAACAATACTTTTGCAAGAGAGAGAATTAGAGTGAGCATTTTCATGAGACTACTTTGAGAACATACAAGGTGAACATAATTAGCGGTAACAACATAGCCATTATACTTAATCAACTTGGCATGAACAATACTTTTGCAAGAGAGAGAATTAAAGAGCATGACAGTAGTTGAGGACCGGATTTTTGTGGAGCCGGTCCTCCCTCCAATAGGCTTTTGTATTATAGATTCTCCCATCAAGAGAGACTTGGTATAATACAATATTTGTGTTCCTTGTGATTTAGATGATGCAATGAAGATGGAAAACTTCATGCATTGCGAGCATAACATAAACTTTGTAAAAGCATAGCCATCCCCGGCCTCAGTCCCAAGGCCTCAAACAACTTCAAAGGTGGAGAGAGCTAGCGGGGAATGAGGGTAGGAAGAGGAAGAAGAAACATTCATAGGAGAAAGAAATAGTTCCTCACTTATTGTCACTCTTCTCGCTTAGCATAGCATAATAGCATAGTAATGCAGATGGAGAAGATGGCAAGCTTAAGCATTGAAGAATGGCTCTTGGTTGGATTTGCATTCCATAGCCAAGAGTGTTGGTGTAGGCTCTCAACTTCTCAACAAGCTTGGAGAAGGAGATGGAGCTCTTGCACTTTGCACTTCACACAATGTGTGTGTGTGTGTGTGTGGGAGAGTATACCCTGCAAGCAATCCCCTAGCTTCCTCGGTCGAACCCTCATTGTAGCTCAAGCTGGAAGTTGATTAGACCCCTTCAAGCCTAGCCAATCACATGCAGAGTGCATATCAAGCAACCATGCTAGCCTTGGGACAAGTGGCCCCCTTTCCCCTTTGAGAGAGAGGATTTGATAAATGCATACACAATTAATTTAATTAGCTAAATTATCATTGGACCCCTTGAGAGGCCAACCAATAGGCTTTAGGCACCTTAT